>NC_068985.1:111531500-111533415 GCF_001194135.2 Octopus bimaculoides
ATATATATATATATATATATATATATACCAATATTGGATTTTTATGTATTCTTTCTCCCACTTGGATTTGAAATGTTGCCACACTTTTAATATGTCTATTCTACTGTAAGTTTCTGCATTTTCGTGCAGCTGAAGATTGCTCTTCATATTGCATTTAATGTAATGCTCGCATTACTTAAATAAATGGAGTAGCATGAAACGTGCGTACTGCAATCATCTTTGAAATCCGTGTTGCTTATTTTGATTTTTTGATCACCTATCCTTTTGGAATGGTTTTTGTATAATACCATACCATACGATATTTTGGTACCTACGCATAAGTACCATATTCAATCTTGAATCTAAATCTAAACCTATATATATATATATATATCTCAATATATATATCAATATGTATCAATATGTGTGTGTGAGAGAGAGAGAGAGAAAGAGAGAGAGAGAGAGGGCGAGACAGAAAAAGAGAGACGGTGGGCTTCCATACAAATTCCGTTTACCAAACCTACTCTTAAAGGCATTATTCTCCCCGGAGCCATTGTAGAACACGCTTACCAAAAAATGCCGTGCAGTGTGACTGAACCAGAAACCAATTGGTTGCAAGGCGAGCTTCTTATCACACAGCCATGCCTGGCAAAGTCAGTAAAAATATGCATGCATCGGAATAGATTCAGCGAATGTTTCTACGTACCTTTGTGTGTGTTATTTCAAAAGAGACAAGGCAATAACATATTATATAAAAGTTAGAATGTATCTACCTACTTCCATCTTATTTCTAGAAGTTTCTTCCACAACAGCTGTCAACAGAATTGTCCGAAGTGATTAACCGTAAAACGAGGAGGAATTACGTTTTGGTTCTTTGTTAAGAAAAGCAACAATAAGAAAAAAGAAGTAAAAGATATTTTCATATAAACCGTCTGACAGTTGCGAATAATTACTATTTCCGTGGTCTGTCTCAGATATATGTCACATATCTTACACTCTGTGTGCGTCGTGTGTGTGAATGTATATATGGATGTTTTATGAAAATTATGTGTATTTTTGTGGCAGGTGTGTGGGTGTACGCAAGTAGGCATACATTTGAGTGTATAATTTACATGCATGCATATATATATATATATATATATATATATATATATATATATATATATATATATATTGCATTCTGTGCGCATACACACACATAGGATTAATCCCATCATGGCTGCAGTCCAATGACTAAAATATATGTATATATATATATGAGAGAGAGAGGTGGGGGCTTGATGTGTTGACAGATAGGTTGCTCCTCCTGAAATTTCCAATGAACAGAACATATATGTTGGCTTAGGAGATTATTAGGAAGCGTATGGATAGTTAAACAGAATTAGACACACGAGAGAAGAATAGAAAAAAAGCGAGACATGGTACTTTCGTCTGGCGTCAATGAGGAAAAATAGATACATCATTTAAATTTGTCTAAAATATGCATACCTTAAGTGCGAAGTAATACAAGTAAGTGTGCTTTAAAGCAGCCATATTTGATTTTGTGGCAAGCGGACGGACGTAGGTACATTCTTTGCTCCTGTTATAATATAGATTATTATTTTATTGCTGTTTATTACATATGTATTTATCTACTTTTTATGTACCCGATTTAGCCTAAATTTATATGTTATTAAATTTTCCTTTGGTTATCCGTTCTTTATTGATCTTTTATGCAAGGTTTGTTTATACTCTAGCTATAATGTATACATTATCTAATCTTTCATCTTTTACTTGTTTTAGTAATTGAAGTACGGGTATGCTGGAGCACCGCCTTAAAGGGTTTCGTCGAACAAATCGACTGCAGTACTTGCCATTATTTTCCTTAAGTCTACTTATTCTAACAGTTCTCTTCACACACACACACACACACACACACGCACGCACACACACATAT
>NC_068985.1:111533425-111534235 GCF_001194135.2 Octopus bimaculoides
TATATATATATATATATATATATATATATATATAGTCGTGACTATATGGTAAAAAGTTTGCTTCCCGGCCACATGCCACTGCACAACACTTTCGGAAAATGTCTTCTACTACAGCCTAGTACAAACCAAAGCATTGTGAGTGGATTTGGTAGACGGAAACTAAAAGACGCCCGTCGTGTGTGTATACATACATACATACATACATACATACATACATGCTAGTAACGGAAACAGATTTTGTAACGAATATTAATCTGTACATCCAACTTAATTTAGGTTTGTTGATTTGAACACCGTATGCTGTGGTAATCGTCTACCGATATAATCTATGATTTCTTTTAACGTCTACACGAGATGATTTGCCAATGCGGTTACCGCAGTTTACGGTGTTCTAAATAACACAACCAATGTGGATGTGCAAATCAAAATATATTAAAATATATGTAATATATTTAAATTAAAATATATGTAATCTAATCCTGAACGAGCCAGGTCTCTGTTAGGGGCCTGCAAATCTGTTTTAAATTATATATATAGGCGCAGGAGTAGTTGTGTGGTAAGAAGCTTGCTTCCCAACCGCATGGGCCCGGGTTCAGTCCCACTGCGTGGTACCTTGGGCAAATGTATTCTACTCTAGCCTCAGACTGACCAAAGCCTTGTGTGAGTGGATTTGGTAGACGAAAATTGAAAGAAGCCCGTTGTGCGCGCGTGTGTGTGTGTGTGTGTGTGTGTGTGTATATATATAAATGGAGAGAGAGAGTGTGTGTGTGTGTGTGTGTGTGTGTGTGTAACAGAGTAAACACAGAGATG
>NC_068985.1:111534634-111538707 GCF_001194135.2 Octopus bimaculoides
TATATATATATATATATATATATATATATATATATATATGTATATATATGTACAGTACTGTTTCTACTTCGCGGATTTTTACCTATCGCGGTGGGTTTTCGAACGTAACACCCGCGATAGTAGAGGAATTACTATATAGCCAAATTAAGTTACTACGTATTATTTTATATAATTTTGAGATTGCATTTAAACTCATTCCATTGTGTGCATCTGCATAATATATTACCACATTTTTTTTTCTTTTACTAAATTAGTCGATGTGGGGAATAATTTAATAGACATCGCATTTTGAGTATTTTCAAATATCTTAATAGCCATTTTAAGGCAACTCTCTTCCATCTATGTTAATAATTCAAATTTTCTCTCATTTTTTCTTCGTGTTTTTCTTTCTTCCTTAGATTTTGTTCTTCCAACTTTCGCTTTTTTCACCTCCCAATTTCTCTTTGTCCTTCCTTACACTTCTTTCGTGTGATCTTGTTTCCCTTGTCGTTTAATGTCATCCTTTCATCCTCATATTTCTCTACTTTTTTTCTGTTTCCCTCGTCTCAATCTTTTCTCTCTCTCTCTCTTTCCCCGCATAATCTCGATTCTCTTGGTAACACGCTTTTTTTCTTCTTTTGTCTTCTCTTTTCCCCTCTTTTTTTTTCATTTCTTATTTAATATTTTAATTTCATTTTCTTTTCTTTTTTTTTGTTTTTCAATTAGAATTTCATTCTGTCACTCGTCTAATGAAAAATATATAAAGCTTTCATTCTATTTGAGCCGATAATTTCTTCCGAAAAACAGTAACTCGAAACACATAGGCCCAATTGTAAGGAAAGAACGCTTATAAAATCACATACACACTACAATGTAGAAGTAAAAGCTACCTATCAGTTCCTTTTAATACACTGCAAAGGTTAATAAAAGCTTATGCTATATTTAAATATTTTATACACATTAGGCAATTTAAGGTGCACTCTTGACAAATGTCTGATTCAAAATTTATTGTGTTAGTAATTACCAATATGGCCGCCTTTAGCTGATAAAAGTTTGAATTTTGTTTAAAATGCTACGCTGTGATTTGGCAATATAATGTAGTGAAGTATTAAACCAGGACACCTAAAACACTTTTTTTATCTCGTCTTTTACTTCTTTCTGTCATTAGACTGCGGCTATGCTGGAGCGCCGCCTTGAGGTGTTGTTAGTAGAATGAATCGCCCCCGGCACTTGCGTTTTTATTAATTTTTTTAAAGCCTAGTACTTATGTTATCGATTCTCTTTTGCCGAACCGCTAAGTTACGGGGACGTAAACAAACCAACATCGGTTGTCAGTTTGTGTTGGGATGCACAGACAAAAAGACACACACACACAAGCGCGCGCATGCACACACAGACATATACACACACACTCTTCGTAGGCAGTCAGTAATCCGTTATATGTCGAATGAAAAACAATATTATTAAAGCTTGACTACTTAAGCACATATTAAATATTTACCCTGCACTACCACCGCCCATTTTAAAACTCGTTATCATTACCTTAACATACACATACATTTTCAGTGCTAACTGCTCTATAATACCTTAACGTGGACACACACACACACTTTCAGTATTAACTGCTTTAACATTGAAACAAAACTGGAATGTAAGATGGCGACGGCTATCATTTAAAGCCATTTTATTTCTCATTAATGAGAAAGCGAAATATTAATTAACCGGAAGTAAAACTCATTTATCCAGAAATCTCTCATCTGTTATACGAAGTAACATATTTCTTCACTAATGTCGCACTACAAAATATAGAAATATTTCCTTTTTGTTTTTGTTTTTTTCGTTGTATTTATTACTTTTTTCTCATTTCTTTTTCTTTTCTTTTCAGTTAAATTCTTCTTCACCACGGAGCCTGGCATGACGTAAAAAATAAAAACACAACGGAAATATTTTTCAACCAATGAAACAATGACTCAGTAGTCTCCACCTGATTTTTAACCAACACCAACACCACTACCACAACGCTGTTTCCACTATTACTTTGGTTACACTGCTACAATTACTGCCACCACCATCATCACTATTATTATTATTATTATTATTATTATTATTATTATTATTATTATTATTATTATTATCGCTACTACTGCTAAAACCACTGCTGGTATATTTCCATTACGACATCTTCGTTCCTTCTCTCCCCGCTTTCTCTCTATCTCCCTTTCTTTCAATTTTATTACGTCACGGTAACCGACTTTCGGTCATACGCCTTCGAAGATGACCTACACATATTTATTTTGGTTGGGAATTGTTCTGCCAACCACCATAACGGTTTTATTGTTTATTTTATTTCTGGTCTGCTGGTTCAAGTATAATCTACGAGAAAAGTTTACTAAAAAAAAACACGATCCACACCGAGTCAACCAAAATCACTCACGCTCGACCAAACCGCCAACTGGCTTGCCTCCGCCGCCACCAGTTCAGTATAATCGGTCACGCCCGAATGATCAGAGAGACGAAAGGTTACCAGCGCGCATAATTTACTCCACTTATCATGACAGTGGTATGTCAGAACTGCATGAAATACATTATAAATTCGACAGACCGGTTTCTCAGGCTTCTACTGATTCTGAAGATTCCGGTTTCCGAAGTTCGAAATCCGCTCATTACTTGCCGAACAGGTTGTCTGAGCACAGTTTCCCGCAGGACATTCCATTACTAAAACCCGTTAGTGCGAACATGCCACATGCGCAGAGAAATCTGGCGCTAAATACCAGTGATTCACCGCGAGGTGGACCGTCATTTTGGGCTGGGACATCAAGTTTCGGTCAATCTTCATCGTCGTCATCGTCATCAAACAATAACAACAACAACAATAATAATAATAACAAGAACAATAACAACAACAACAACAACAATAATAGCAATAAACTGCCTTCTTCTGTATCGGCGTCGTCCAATATCGCTGCAGACGAACAACAACAACAACAACAACAACAGCAGCCCCATTCGCTAGCGCTACAAAATGTACATCAAGAGGAACGGAGAGGTCCGCATCCAAACCATCATCATCATCACCATCATCACCATCACCACCACCACCGTTCTCTACCGCAGAGTCCATTGGCAGACATTTCGGAAAATATGCCAGTCACTCGGCCCATTCCTTCATCCCAATCCACTCCTCTGCCTTATCCACAGTGGCGGACAGACGCACGTTTGTCTCCAACGCTCCCCAGAGAGGCGAAAAGTCAACAAACAGTTATCGCCCTTGTACATAGTCCTAGCCAACAATCAGAAATGAACGGACAGCTATCTTATGCCATGGTTTAACACCTGGTCACTATAAATCACAGACACAACACACACACACACACACACACACACATATATATATATACACGTTAATGTATACACATAAATATATACACATATACTGTTGTGTGTCGATATTTACGTTACAGGTACCCTCAAATGTATACAAACAGTTTTGCTGTATGTTATACGTGTCTACAAACATTTAGCATGTATACACACGCATCTGCAAGAGTTCCAGCTGTATACATGCAGTTACAATAGTTTCAGACGTTTACACGTGTCTCCAAGAGTTCCGGGTGTATAAATGCATTTGCAAAGATTTCAGGTCTGTGCAGGTGTGTTTACCAAAGCTCCAGATGTTTACACATGCATTTACGAAACTTCCAGACGTACTCAAGCATTTAAATATTCAACTCAATTTACAGACAGTCATGATGTCTACACATATTTACATATTTTCAAGTTGTATGCTGATATATATATATATATATTGTGATGTATACTTTCTTCTAAATATGTTCGGATATATACATATTTTAATAGACGTTGCTCTGTATACAGAATTTTAAAATGTTCCAATGTATTGTATATACACTTTTATGAATGATCCAATATATACACACTTTTATAGATCTTCCAGCGTATACACACATGCACAGAGATTCTTCATGTTTAAAAATCTTTTCCCAGGTTTTCCTAAGTGTCGGCAATCAAAGACGCATATAAGTACATTTGCGATCGTACAAGCATATATATATATATATATATATATATATATA
>NC_068985.1:111539506-111540842 GCF_001194135.2 Octopus bimaculoides
ATTGTGAGGTCGATATAATCTACTTAACCTTTGAATTCGTTGCCCCAGCATGGCAGGAGTCTAAAAATTGAAAGCCAGTAACGAACATAGTATATAAACAGATAATCCAATTGTGCACACACACACACACACACACACACACACACGCGATACATTCGCATGCAGTTAAATTTACCCACCTTAAAACACACGTGTCTATGGAATATATTAAAGAACAAACTATATCACCCTCACCATTGGCTGGCCTCATACGATTATCTCATATTACCATATATGGTAAAGCCACAAAATCAAATATGGCGGAAGCCAGGACATATAAAGTGATTCATCAACAGATTGGTGCTCAACGTATGAAAGTGTATATAGATATACATAAATATTTCAATAATTTTTCACCGACTATGTGTTGTGTTTTTTTATTTTTTTCATTCTCGTTGTTGACGTTGTTGCTTGTACGTATGTCCTTGTATATTTATGTGAGTTATGAGTATGGATCTATGTTTCAGAAGTTCTTTTTGTGATAACGTGGTCTCTGGTTCGATTCCTCTTTGCAGCATCTCAGACATCAGAAGACTTGAGGCGACCTAAGGTTTAAAGTGTAATTGTACAAAGAGAAATGTTCGGAAATTCATCCGGTGGACACTAAACCTTCTTATATCGGAGATTTAATTAATCACACAGTTTCACAACCACATGATCATTTTTCTCTTGCGCACCACTGCAAATCTTACCTCACCCTCAAAAATATTAGTACCCCAGCATGAAAGAACAAAGTGTTATATCATGAATGTGTGTGTGTACATGTATATTAAGTTTTTACAAGGAAACGGTTGATTGTAACTTCAAAGTTTCGGTTTACTTGTCGTCATCAGACTGTGTTCATGTGTATGTATACTATACAGGGTGTCCACAAGGTCTGGGTACATGGAGTAAATAAAATCATAACATACACAATTAAATATGTAGAAATAATAATTTCTTAAAGTATGTATTAATCCCCATGTACCCAGACTTGGTGGACATCCTGTCTTTTTTTTACAAGGAAACAAGGTTGACTGTAACTTCAAAGTTTTGGCTTACTTGCCGTCATCAGACTCTGTGTGTGTGTGTGTGTGTGTGTGTGAATCACTGGTGCACAACTTTTCCACAAAATTCACAAGAAAAAATTAATAGACCACCAAACATCAATTACTGCAGTTAAAAAAACTTTTAACTGCATTATGCAACACAAAAAAAACTGTTGTGTCGACGCCCCCAGGCGAAGAAGTAGGATCTCCAAAGACATATAAATAGAGGTAGTCTGGCCGTGGTAGGAGTGTTGAGTAGCAGTCGAGTA
>NC_068985.1:111540852-111545699 GCF_001194135.2 Octopus bimaculoides
TGGTAGGAGTGTTGAGTAGCAGTCGAGTAGAAGTTGTGTAGCGGTTGAGTAGAGATCATCCGAAGGTGCTAGACAGCAGTAGCTTGAGACATAACAAAAACATTAATATTTTAGATGAATAAATTAATTAGATACACTATACAATGTAAATTTACTTTATTTTTATGTATAGGGAGTTCATTGGCTTTATGAAACTCGCCGTAGACCACCAAAACTTTGATATGGATCACTAGTGCTCCACTTGAGTCACACTGTGCGCATTACTGATGCTGAATATATGTAGTATAGGTGCAGGCATGGTCCTGTAGTACGAAGCTTGTTTCCCAATTATATGGTTCCGTAGCACCCTGGACAAGTGTCTTCAGGTATACCCTCGGGCTGACCAAAGCGCTGAGAGTGGATTTGGTAGACGGAAACTTAAAACCTCGTCGTATATATAAATATATATAGCAATGTCACTACACACGGGCTGTTGCCGATTTCTTTTCCTTCTTTGGACTTTATCCTTTTCGACGAAGAGCTGTGCTCGAAACATCAAAATCTCTCTCTTTTTTTTTACCGAACATCGAACTAATACATTTCTTGTGCAGGTCCTCTTGCTGTCTGTTAATTTTATTCGTTTAAAACTGCTTGACAACCGGTGTTGGTTTGTTTACGTCTCGTAACCTAGCGGCTCGACAAAAAGAGACCCGTAGAATAAGTACCAGGCTTAAAGAAAAATTAATCGCGGGGTCGATTCATTCGATTAAACGTTCTTTAAGGAGGAGCCCCAGCATGGCCGCAGTCTGAATTACTGAAACAGATAAAAGATATATATTGCTAGTCTGAAATTAACAAATTTGCACAAACAATATAGTAGTTGTATACTGCCAACTTAACGTGACAGTCCCAATAAGGGAATATACTGCTGCTGTTTAGCCCTAGGAAGCCAGACCGCTTCCTATTAGGCCTTGACACACTTTCTGTGCCCTTATCCATACAAAGGGGAGACAAACTCCTCCAACCAGCCCAGCCTGCATTCAGTGACATGTTTCTGAGTCTTTACTCGTCATCAGCCTGAAGTAGCATGGCGGGCTAGCTGAAGAAATCTGTCTAATCAATATATATCTTTATATATTAATTAATGTAATTGTTTCACCCTGCTTAAGCTCGTATAATATTAGCGTATACTTACATTGTGTAATAGTATTTATTTACGTGATACAGAAATAGTCGGATTATTAAATACTGTCAGATTTTGACATATCGGGATAAAAAGACTTGCAATCGTTCAGAGGATGGATTGTCTAAACTCTTAGTGTATTCAAATATCTAGTAATTTACTCGTTAATTCAATTATGTCACGTGTATATATTTCTAATGAGAATACTTTATCTTGGAGCGTAAGACCTGGACGTGAGACATATGAAAACGAGGTGGAATATGAAAAAGAGGTGGGAGTCTGCATTATTCTTCAACGTCATGAAACAATCGCTAACAGCCTGTCGAAAGAATTAAGTGGAAGCGGTGTTATTATTAACTGGAGAGACGAATCTTATCTTTTACTTATTTCAGTCATGCTGCCATGCTGGAGCACCGCCTTGAAGCAAAAAGACCCGAAGACTTTGTTATAATGTCTAGTACTTATTCTATCTTCCTCTTTTGCCGAACCGCTAAGTTATGGAGGACGTAAATACAAACAGCGTTTGTCAAGTGGAGGTGGGAGAGAAATACAAACACACACACACATATATATATATACGATGGACTTCTTTCAGTTTCCGTCTACCAAATCTACTGACAAGGCTTTGGCCGGTCCGAGGCTATAGTAAAAAAATACTTGCCCAAGGTGTCACGCGATAGGACTGAACCCGGAATGATGTGGTAGGGAAGCAAGCTTCTTACTGCACAACGAATAACTTCATCGTTGTTTTAATGTCTACTGTTTCATACTTGCATGACTCATACAAAATTCGTTGATGCAGATTTTTTTTTATGCGACCGCGTGTTTTTCCTGTTGCCAATATTCACGCGTTTCCAAGCAAGGTAATATTTTCCCATAGCTGCACGTTTTTACAAATGACTATACGTGAAGACACCGGATGTATGACGGTGATGCACGTTTACAACTGTTGTGCCATTACACATACACGTATATGTATGTGTGTGTGTGTGCGTAAAACTATGTTGTAGACTATGTTAATTTTACCTATTTATTTGAATACTGAAAAAAATTATAAACAATCTTAATCGTTTTTTACCCCTATTAATTTCTGATCACAGGTATCCACATCACTTAACCAAATCCACAAAAACTAGTAGCTTTTCTGTTTGTGTACACATCAAATCTAGTAGCTACAGAGAACTGGAGGTACTAATATGTATATCATATATATAAATTTAATTAGAGAGTATGTTAACCTCTAGAAGGGATGGTTGCATTCAAGGAAATTCTGGTTCAATACCTAGTATTTTGGGGGAATGAAATTCCCTTAAAACAATAAGTATATATAAAGCATATAGTCTATATCCATTTAAAAGAAGAAAAAAAATGGAGATTAGGAAGTTAATTGTTTATTAACAGCAAATTGGTCCTCTTCACTTCTATAGCTGTTTCAATTAATATCCAATAAATTAATTACATCAAATTTACATTTATGTGACGTGAGTATAATTTCATCAGAAGAAATAAAGATGTACCTTTGGATGTTATGTAGGCTTATCAATTCATTTCAGCAGACTCAGAAGCGAAGATGAGCAATTTGTTGTTAATAATAAACAATTATTAACTTCATAGTCTCCATTTTCTTTTCTTCTTACACACATATGTGCGTGTGTGTGTGTTCAGACGTGGCTGTGTGGTAAGAAGTTTGCTTCCCAACCACATGGTCCCGGGTTCAGTCCCCTGCGTAGCACCTTGGACAAAGTGTCTTCTACGGTAGCTTCGGTCCGACCAATGTCATGTGAGTGGATTTTGTAGACGACAAACTAAAAGAAGTCCGTCGTTTATATTTATGTGTGTGTGCGCTTGACAACCGCTGTTGATGTGTTTACGTCCCCATAACCTAGCGGTTCGGCAGAAGAAACCGATAGATTAAGTACCAGGCTTAAAGAATAAGTCCTTGGGTTGATCTGTTCAACTAAAACTCTTCAAGGCGGTATTCCAGAATGGCCGCAGTCAAAATGACTGAAACAAGTAAAAGAATTAAAAAAAATGTGTGTGTGTGCATTTATGTATGTATTTGAAGGAGAGACAGACCAATACAAATTGTGAAGCCTTACATTTGTGGTCACTTCGACGGTCTGTGTTGTACGCGTAAGGCGGCGAGCTGGCACAATCGTTAGCGCGCTGGACGAAATACTTAGCAGTATTTCGCATTTCGCTACGTTCTGAGTTCAAATTCCGCCAAGGTCGACTTCGCCTTTTATCCTTTTGGAGTCGATGTAATCGACTACTCTTCTCCCTTAAAATTTCAGGCCTTATACCTTAAGTAAAAAGGATATGTGTTGTACGTGTGTCGAGAGAATGGGGCGCAAGTTTGATTAATTTATATTTGCACTGATTGTGTTAATGTTGCTGAAAGATGTGCGGTTGTCATCTTCCTATTTATAGATAGTACTTGGTGCATTTATATTAACCCTTCGTGGGCCGGCGGGGTTGGAATTACACAAAAGGCCATTTTGTTGTTGCGCATTTCCGCACTATCCATGAAGTAATATTTCTTTAATCTTGTGTATATGATACAGAACAAGAAATTTAGCACTTTTTTTTATATAGTTTTATAGAGTATACTTATAGTTTTATAAAGTATACATATACTAAAAATGAAATAAAACAAAAAAGTATATCGATTCATACCAGTACAAATACGAAGAAAATAGACTTATAGTTCATCAGAATATCTCAAGCAGAAAGTTGTTGTTGGTTGAGACGTATCCAGGTGTAGGTGGTTTATCCGGTATTTCCGAGAGGAATTTGTCCAGCTACCGTTTGAAAGTTGTGGGGTCTTTTTCTGCTTTAATTTCTTTCGGGATAACATTGAAAAGTGCAGGACTATTTGTAGTGAAGAAATTGTGTTGTAATGTTCTTATACGATGTGATCCCGACCTTTGTAGGGGACGTATTGCACGGGGGCCTAGTCTTGGGTGAACTGAAAACATAATATATATATAAAAGTGTATAAAGATTTATACACGGAGAGAAGATCCTTGACAGGACTTCTTAGATGCTATGTAAGAAATCCTGTCAATACACTGTATGTAAGAAGTCCTGGCAAGGGTCTTCTCTCTGTATATAAATCTTTATACACTCTTATATATAAAAATATTTTATGTCTTATGACTCTTATTAAGCATGCGAACCACTGGTAATAAACTGTTTTAATTTTTTACCCTCATACTTATATATACATACACAGGGGTTGGAAAAAATAATGGAAACACCTCCATTATAGCATCACAATATTGAAATTTCTATAAAACCGTCAAACGCTTGTTTATTTTTATGATTTTTGATTTATTATTAGTGTTGCTTAATATGTTTAGCTAAAATTGCTGTTTCTTTTCAGATATCGTAAGGAAAAGATAATTAAAATAACAGATCTATCGGACTTTCAAAGAGGTCAAATTGTTGGTGCTCGTATGGCAGGCGCTAGCGTAAGGAAAACATCCGAAATGTGTGGTGTATCAAGAAGTACTGTCTCGAAAGTAATGACAGCCTTTGAGAAAGAGGGAAAAACCTTCACATGGAAACAAAACTCCGGATGAAAACCCAAATTTCAGATAGGATACGCGAATTGTTAGAAAGGACTACAAAAGTACAGCTCTCAAAATTACTGCAGAGCTTAATGAAAACCCAATTTCCACAA
>NC_068985.1:111546760-111548197 GCF_001194135.2 Octopus bimaculoides
TATATATATATATATATATATATGCTTTTTATCTCACTCTATATAAATGTTTGTCTCTATTGTGCAAGTGCATGTATATAGGGAACTACAGAGGAAAGCATGGACCGGGATGTGTGTTGTGCTCTTGAGCAAGACACTTTTTTCACTTGCACCCAGCTGTAGAAATGCGTTGTTACGTCACTGGTGCCAAGCTCTATCGTCCTTTGCCTTTCCCTGGCGTAGATAGGGGAGGCCGGTATACATGGGCGACCTTTGCTCTTCCATAAACAGCCTTGCCCGGATTTTAGCCTCGGAAGGTAACTTTGTACGTGCAATCCCATGGTCATTCATGACCGACGCGGGTCATTACTCTTTTAGAGGCAAGCAGTAAAATGCTCAAATGAACACAAGTAGAATACTTAGGTACTTAGGTAAGTTTCGGCTAGAATTGGTTCCATATTACAATCATTCTTTGGGCACCATATCCTATATGAGTACAAAGTTATTGTTTGCAGACATATAATCGGATGTAGGTGGTTTAACTGGACATATAATTGGATGTATTAGCATGATTTTATAGAGTAGAGCTAGTTGAGACGAAATAGCTCTGTCTTAATGTTGTGATGTAAAAGGAGCAGCATTCTCGTAGAAGACGGCGGCACGGTGACCATATTTTGCGTGAACATTAGAGATGATGTAAACATCATCCGGACAATGTTATTGGAATATTTCCCACATCATACATAGGGCAGCGCTCACAGCAATGCTGGAGGGAATAAAGTTTAAGCTCCTCGAAACGATCCCAATAATCAGGACATGCCATGTTATTTTTTTTTTCTTTTTGTGTGGTGGAGTCTGATCTCTGGGTGATTCAATTTTTATAACATTTTCTTTCATGTTTGGCAGATCACGGAGAGCAATGGTATTCAAGTCAAAACTAAAATGAAATGCCCAGCTAGTAAACTATAAAATCCACGGGGCAAAAATTCAATTTAAAGTAGTAATGCATTCTTCAACACACGCTAAAATTACTCTATTCTGAAGATACGACCATGCACTCTCTAGAAAGGTAGCTGATGGATTTCAAAACTTTAGTGTTTAGAACAAAATGGCTAGAAATTCAAAATATGAAAAAAAAATCTACTATAAAGTAATAAAATTTGGACATAGTATCATGTTTTCAATATTATGTCTAAGAGAAAAACTGTCTTCCATACATACATACATACATACATACATACATACATATGTATACATTCATACACATATAGACAAAAAGAGAATGAGAATGACGTGCACATACATGTACATATAAAATATGCATGCATATACATCATAAATAATATATTATATTATGTATGTACATATATATATATGCACTTCTTTCTCCCCTCTCTCAGTCTCTGTCTCTGTCTGTTTCTCTCTCTCTCTCTCTCTCTCTCTCTCTCTCTATATATA
>NC_068985.1:111548346-111550583 GCF_001194135.2 Octopus bimaculoides
ATTTATGCTGATACTGAGCAGGAATTAAGTAGCAAAATATTTCACAAGGCTTTACGTTAATATAAGATGATGTGTGATGGTGTGAAGGGTACGGGTAGATCGGTGGTGGCGTGGTAATGGTTTATTTGGTAGGCAATGGTTAGGTTAGGTATGTGTCTGCAAGGGAGGGTGGGGCTGGAGCTGGAAGGTGGCGGTGTGTCGATATAGAAACGGTGGTAGTGGCTTACATCGCCGGTAGGTGATAAAACAGCGTTCGGGTGGTGGGTGTGGCTCAAATTATGGGGTAGGAGCCTGTTGCATGGTGCGACTAGTAGAAATAGTAGTACTGGTGGGATGGTGATGGTAGTGGTGGTGATTGTCATGATGGTGGTGGGGGTCTGTGTATGTGGGTGTGACTCTGTGTGTGTGAGTGTGTGTCTGTGTTTTCCGATAAGTACGAGAGGTGTTGTGTCCGTGTAGTATATTAATTGGAGTACACGCGCCTGTGTGCGCGTGTATGTATGTGTTTATACATGTGCATGTGTATATATATACATATATATGCATAAACACGCACACACATACACATAGACGCATATATATATATATATATATATATATATATATATATAGATAGATAGATAGATAGATAGATAGATAGATAGATAGATAGATAGATAGATGTTCGCATGTATGCATGTATGTATATACGTATGCCCGAATGGTTGAAAGTTTGCCTCGCAACTACGAAATCCCAGTGACTTCATGGGCAAGTATCATTATCTACAGCCATACCTTATGAGTGTAATTGGGTAAACGGTAACTGTAAAGAAGCCCGTCGAGTGAAGTGTATCTGCAAATGAAAAGGTACGGCATTGTCACACACTGTTTTATGACTGATTATGCCTCAAAATTACGTTAAAGGGGCAAATGTCTGAGGAATATTCACGCACGAACATAGTTGATCAGTGTAGGCAATTCAGTTGAGTTTGAGGGGCATGGATTAGTGATTGGTCAAAGTATTGGACTCGTGATCGTAAGATGCCATGACGTACCTACACCTTAGAATCATCATGGCATCTGATGTGGTTTTTTAAACCAGACAATGTTATGAAAAGACACCCACATAGATTGCACTTCCGATTTTGACCATCAAGAGCTGCAGGTAAGTTCTGATTTTTGTGGATTTTAAAATGTCTTTTGAGGCCTCCCATCCGACTCCATTTGGCGCTAGACAGGTGTTGCTTACCGTAGCTCCCCAAGTAACCGATCAAGATGTCCAGAGATTTGGATGACCTTTCCACGAAGGAGGTTTACGTAATGAAGTTTTTAGCTTGTTCAACTTATGTTGGAGCGAACAATGTTGACTTCCAAATGGAACAATATATCTACAAAAGCAAATTAGAAGGTACCTACATCAACCTACGCAAGACCTGAGAGAAACTCCCGTTGGTCACTCGTGCCATCGCTGCCATCGAGAATACGGCTGATATCTGTGTCATCTCCGTACGTCCCTATGGATGAAGGGCAGTTCTGAAGTTTGCTACAGCAACTGGTGCTACGCCTATTGCTGGTCGCTTCACACCTGGTGCTTTCACCAATCAGATTCAGAAAGCTTTCCGTAAGCCCCGTCTTCTGTTTGTCACTGACCCAGGACTGACCACCAACCTATCAGTGAAGCATCCGAGTTATTGCCCTTTGCAACACAGACTCCCTTCTCAAGTACATCGACGTTGCCATCCCATGCAATAACAAGTCAATCCATTCCATTGGTCTAATGCGGTGGTTGCTGGCTCGAGAAGTTCTCCGCCTGATGGATAACAACAGCCATGAACATCCTTGGGACGTCATGGCTGATTTGTATTTCTACAGAGACCCAGAGGAAGCTGAGAAGGATGAACAGGCTGCATTGGAGAAGGCCGCTACCAAAGAGGAAAGCACTGAAGCTTGGCCGGCTGGTAGTGATCTTGGAGGTGTTGCACCAGCTGATGTTACTGACTGGGCTCGTGAGACCGTACCAAGTGATACTGCAGTATCAATCCAAGCTTACGGGGGCACTGCGACTGAAGACTGGGATGCAGCTGATACCAGCTGGTCAGTACCCACTGCTAGCACTATCAACCCTGCTGTACCTTCTTCCACTGCCACAAAACCAGCGACCACCACCTCAGCTTCACAACCTGCCAATGTGAGCCAACAATGGGGTGGGTCTGCTTATAACTGGAGTTATATATATATATATATATATATATATATAT
>NC_068985.1:111555335-111556149 GCF_001194135.2 Octopus bimaculoides
TATATATATATATATATATATATATATATATATATGTATGTATGTATATGCACACATACATATATATATATATATATTATATATGTGTGTATATATGTATATGCACACATACACCTATATATTATATATGTGTGTGTGAATATATATATGTATTTATATATATATGTGTATGTATGTATGTATGTATGTATGTGGTGTATGCATGTATGCATGTATGTATGCATGCACATATGCATGTATGTTTATGTATATATGCATCGCCACAGCCCGCTACTGCTTCTCGTTCGTTTGATTCAATGTTTTCGAAATTCAATTATGGAGGCGTGTGTTGAATATATTTCACTTAACTGTCTCATTTCGTTCACTGCACCTTCGTCATTTCCTATACTTGTGGCCAGAATAAAAACAAACGAGCAAAAGACAAGAATTATCATGTCCGCGGGTGTGTGTATATATGTATATGCATATGCATATATATATGTGTGTGTATATGCATACATATGTGTATGTGAGTGTTTATGTATACGTTCATATATATATATATTACTGCATAGATATATGTGTATATTTATATATATATTCACGTATTTACGGACACAATAACACAGAGACAGACAAACAGAAAGATAGACAAACAGACAGACGAACAGACAGAGAGAAAGACAGACAGACAAATAAATAGATCGATAGATACACAGAAAGAGAGAGAGAGAGAGAGAGAGAGAGAGAGAGAGAGAAATAACACAAAACGATAAAGATATGAACGTGTATATATATAGGTGTGTATATATATATATATACATATATGTATGGG
>NC_068985.1:111556861-111557446 GCF_001194135.2 Octopus bimaculoides
TTTATATATTTATATATACGTATAGAAAATAAACGTAAGTGAATATATATATATATATATATATATATATATATATATATATGTATGTATGTATGTATGTATATATGTATGTATAATCTACATTTATGCATATTAATAAGTATTGGCAACTGCATATAAATTTTCAAAAACATTAGAAATATTAAAGGATGTCTGTGTAATATACGCATATATAATATGCCACTTTTTATACATATATATGTTTGAGCATGTCTGTGTACGTGCTTGTGAGCATGCGTGTGTATATATACGTGTATGTGTATTTGTGTATGTGTGAGTGCGCGTGGGTGTGTATAAGCACTTACAAACAGACACACATATATATAGAAACCTGAGCCATATAAAAATATTATATGTCTGTTGTGTATGTTGTATGAATATTATATAGCATATATTAATATTGTATACGTACGTATGTCCACATATCGATTAAGTCATGTATATATATATATGTATGTATGTATATGCATGTATATATATAAAATATATATACACACATTTATATGCATATATTTATATATGTGTATATATATGTATGTAGATATA
>NC_068985.1:111558339-111559368 GCF_001194135.2 Octopus bimaculoides
TCTCTGAATATGCATAAATACATGAATATATATATATACATATATACCTTTACTTACATACTTATAAGCATATACATGTGTGTGTGTGTATATATATATATATATATGTGTGTGTGTGTGTAGATACATACATATGTATAGACCTACGTATATATACATTCATATATATTTATACATACATATACATGTGCATGTGTACGTATGTAGTTTGTGAGTGTTTCCATGTATATTTATGAATTCACATTGAGCATAGCTTTATGACTATATAAAATATACTTAGAATAGTCATATTATTTATGTCAATTCACGATTATCGTGTAGGCTTTTCAATCTTGTACAAGCGACGCATGTTGGTATTGTAAAAAATGTTGACTTATACACGTATATATCTATATATATATATATATATATGAGTCAGCTCTTGTTACTAAAATACGTATATATTACATTCACTTCTGATTCATTGATATCTAGTGTTGTTTGTTTGCTTTGCTGTCAAAGCATGATATTTAAGGTAACGTATTGTATCGCTCAAAGTTTTTATTGTAGACTTCTTTTCCTCGATGTTTCTATGGAACTGAAGTATCACGTTGCGTTACTGGAAGCTTTAGAGCCAAAGACAATATTCTTGTTGGATTTAGTTTCTTCCCTTCGTCTCCTCAGTTCAAAAGCTGCTTAGGTCTTATTATTCTTCCTCCCCTTTTGGGCTCGCTGATGGATGGTTCAGTAGAATGCGATGTTCAGCTAAACTGGCGATACTGTAACCCTCAAATGTGTGATATCAAATCACGCGTTAAATTGTTATCATCATCGGTGTCATCATTAATATCATCACCATTATCACCATTTTCATCGTAGTTGCGTCATCATCATTAACATTCATAACCATCATCATCATCGTCGTCGTAGTCGTGGACATTGTGGTCGTCCCCGTCATCGTGGTCGTCGTCACCGTTGTCGTCGTCGTCGTCATCATATTCGCTGTCATCGTTGTCGTTGTCGGCATTTTCGTCTTATATATGTATGTAC
>NC_068985.1:111559468-111564424 GCF_001194135.2 Octopus bimaculoides
GTGTGTGTGTGTGTGTGTGTGTCTGTGTATGTATGCATGTGTGTGCGTGTGTTTGCTTTTATGTGAAGTTATATATAAAAATAATTTAACATTAAATGTTTGTAAGTTTTTCTTGAGTACATTTGTTTTGATTTTGATATCGAAAAAGTTTGACTGTAACTTGGAAGTTTCGGCTTACTATGCATCATCAGAAAGCTAGTAAACTGAAACTTCGAAGTCGCTACCAACCCTTTCCTTGTGAAATTAACATGCATGTGCATACACACAAACACAATCACACATGTCTTAAGTTATGGGAATCGTTATTCTCCTGTCAAGTTTCATATTTGTAAGAAAGAAATGAGTTATGCTAATCGGGAAATGGACGGCAAGAAGTTTTTACGCGCTATCTTATAATAACACCTTTCAGAGATACTTGTACGTAAAATGTAATGTCGCTATTTACTACTATTTGTAACCTGTTAGATCTCTTCGATTAGATACCTAAGCTTATCAATTTTGAGAATCCTGTACCCATACATATTTTCAAAATGATGCATAGTTTTAAATGTCCCTTAATCTGAAGAATCTGTATCTTGTCATGAAGCCAAGCAGAATTTTTCGAAGTGCCTGCATTTATTGAAAATCTCGGATCTGATATTTAAATAATCATTATATTTATTTAAGTTTATAATTTGCAATTCATCTCAGAATTTTATAAAATCTGAATTTCTATCCCGATTATGTATAGCTTATATTGTTCAAGAATTTTCTGGAAGTTATCGAATTTTCTTTATTATTCTTTAAATTTCCCAATATACATGGACAGGTAGGTATTCCCTGTTTTCCAATGGCGAAAATTATCTATGCCTCGCACTTCAATTTGTCGTGCCATATCGAGACAAATATATATGAAATTGATATCATCTATACTAAACAAAACATAGATACCGAGAGCAAAGCATATATCAGAATAGTGACAGGTACGTATAGAATCACTATTTTAGTCGCACTTATTCCTTCAGAGATGTAGAAAAGACGAGCATTATGAAACTAACCAACTATATTTGGAAATTGAAAGAATACGAAGGAAAATTCTATATCCGTTGTGGAATATTTATTAAGCAATGTATGAGCTTGACATAAACATACAAGTCGTGTAATTCCGAAAAGAATTCTGTTTTGATAAAACTGATGTAACAAGATGAGTTCTATTCAATAAAATTTAGTAAGTTTCTTGTAGCTTGCATAAAAGAAAAATATAATTATTAGATAAGGTGAATTCACTATATTATGAATCATCACGCTCAGTCTCACACACGCATGCACACAATTAAGTAGCTTTATTTGTTAAGATTCGGAGTTCAGGTTAGTATAAGATGTACATTCCTCTTCTGTATTTGCAGATCTTAGAAATACACATATTTACATTCGTATAGAGAGATATATACATACTTATATATATCTAACAGACATTTTTACAGATCTGTAAAAGTGTCTATTTGATGGGTGTTGTTGTTTATATATTTCCTATTAGATTGATGTATAGCTGATCATAATTCTTCCTGTCGGACGTATTTTGAATGCATCCATCGAAACATATGCAGAAGACAGGAAGTTTTAATAACATCCTGAGCATTTGTCTCTTTTCCAATTTTTCCTATTTTCTCCTAAATAAGACTTACTTATCTCAGAATCAAATCACATGCAAATGTGATCATTGTCTCCTAGGACACTTTAGCAACATGTAACTACCTTGTAATTGTTCCCCTGGATCTTTCGTATATATATACATGCACAATATGGGAGTTTTAGGTATGCTGGGTAAGTGGTGGATTGGATTACCAGGGCTCCAAGGTTATAACCGAGAGGGGAGTTATGGAACCATTGTAGATTTCCGATATAGCGGATATATAATTGTTAAAGAGGACAACAAACGTTATGGCAAGACAGACATCTCAAATCTTATACGTTATTATTATTGGAAAGTTTCAAAGTCTTACATCTGTTTCGGAGGTATTCCAAAGTATGGGGTATTCCATCATCGGAGACAAATAGGGAAAATGAGAAGGGTATAGGTTAATGAAATGACGACATAATGAACAGGAGAAAAGGAATAAAAAGATAAAGAAAAAGAAGAATGGGAAGAAAAAAGAAGCAAAAATGCTCACTTACAGAACATCGATACATTCGCGTCTGTTTCTGGATATTTACCCTATTAAGACTAATCTGCATGGATTTACGCAGGATTGAATCTAAGGACTTATGGACTAAAATCTACAAGATCGGAAAGTTTAACTGTGAACTTTTATGCTCCTTTTTCTTCTCTTTCTTCTTTTTCTTCATCTCCTTATTCCATCAAACATTTAATCATATATAAAAAATCACCATGGTTCCCAAACACATAAAAAATAATACATATACATAAAATCACAGAAGGTAAAAATATATAATCGAATGTAATACAAATAGAACGGTCTATCAAAGAGTTAAATATAAACGACTAAAAATTCAAAAACTACCAAAAAACCAAACAGTCAAATATAAAATTGGTAAAGGTAAAAATAAAATAAAATAAAATAAATGTCCACCGACGAAAAAAGCTTTATCAGACGATTGAAATATTTAAAAAAAAGATTTTTTTGAAGATTTTTTTTTTTTATATTTGAAAAAAGTCTTTTGCTTCCCTCATACAAGTACGTCCAAAAGTTCATAATAAGCAGACTTCACAGGTCAAATTCAATATTCACATATATCTATGGCCATTTCGGGAGCTCACCACCGCAGTTTATTTACACTAAAGTGCATCACGGCAATGACCCCCCTCATCAGGATAAACAGGAAACAAGAGACACCCACAGATCAAAATTTTTTATGAAAAGCTTATACAATTTAAAAGAAAAACCCGTCAGCGGATCAGTCCAAATTAAAAAAAAAAGTCTATTGTTAAACACTCTGGTGGCTGTAGTTATCAGAAATTCAATCTCGCCAGTTTCAAATCGCCGTAGATTTTTTTTTTTTTTTTTTTTTTTTTTGTTTAGAAAATTTGGACTGGTCCGCTGATAGGTTTTTCTTTTAAATATATAAACTTTTCATAAAAGTATAAGCTTTTCGTAAAAAAAGTCTGCTCTCTGCGTGTCTCTTGTTTCCTGTTTATTCTGATGAGGGGATCATTGCTGTGAGATACTTTAATGTAAATAAACTGTGGTGGTGAGCTCCCGAAATGGCCATAGATTGAATGTTGAATTTGACCTGTGAAGTCTGCTTATTATGAACTTTTGGACGTACTTGTGTGAGGGGAGCAAATGATGTTTTTCCAGATGTATGTGAATTTGACCTGTGGATGTCTGTTTACTTATGAACTTTGAACGCACTTGTATGAGGGAAGCAAAAAAACTTTTTTTAAATATTTTTTTAGATCTTAAAAAGAATTTTTTTAATCTTTTAAAAATATTTTAATCGTCTGATAAAACCTTTTTAGTCGGTAGACATTTATTTTATTTTATTTTATTTTTACCTTTACTATTAAATTTTTGGGTAGTTTTTAAATTTTTAGTCGTTTATATTTAACTTTTTGATAGGCCATTCTATTTGTATTTTATTCGATTATATAGTTTTATCTTCTGTGATTTTATGTATATGTATTATTTTTTATGTGTTTGGGAACCATGGTGATTAAATGTTTGAGGGGTGGTGTTGTATATAAAGTCGTGGACCCGAATTTAATCCTTTTTCTATACACCAATGCTTCTTTATCTTCGTCTCATTTATAGTTGAGCACTTCTTTTGCAGTCCTATAAACCCTTTTGTTTCTATAAAAAGAGATAAATATTATTTCTTGTTGTATACACACACACACACACACACACACACACAAATATGTATGTATGTATGTATGTATGTATGTATGTGTGTATGTATGTATATACAGTCCTGTTTTCACATTTTATTTTGTATTTTTCCAATTCTACAATATTGCATTTTACATTATTAAAAGTACTCACATGTTTTGTAGCAACCTCCAAGTAAATTTTTACTCAACACCATTGACAACCTGCTACTTTGATTAACAGTTGACAACTGTAGCGAAAGAACAGAATATTTTTCATTAATTACTTTCCTATTTAATGAACATGATAACACAACTGATATTGTCTGCGCTTATTCATCAAAAATTTTCACTAATCAGTGACACCGCTAGAAAATTTGACTTCAAAGAGTAGTTCCACCTAAAACAGTTTTCAATGAAGTTAAGTACAAATTCGTATCAATAATACTGTTAATTTGACTACAGTTTTTTTTAATAACATCATCATCAGCAGCAGTATCATCATCATTATCATCATCATCACCATTATTATTATTATTATTATTATTATTATTATTATTATTATTGAGTGAGAGAGTAGTGCATGTCATCAAAGTGACACTGGGGTAAAATATACGAAGCTCATTATACCCATTATGACTACCCGTCTGATAAGGGTGCACCAGGCGCATGCATCTCAACGATATGTGCGCGACATAGTGATCTCATATCAAGAAAAACAGCGCATGACCTCGCAGGTGGGGCCCGGTTAGAATTTTCTTCAGGTCAAGTAGCCCATCCCGTTCAAACGGTCCCTGAATAAGGTTTGTTTAAGGATGTTGAGCAAAACACCCATGTTTCCAAAGGTGAATTATTCAAACCCTAAAGAATTCCTCTCAACACATGGCTATGATGCTCCCCCACTACTTCTGCTCGTGATCAGAGATGCACATATCGTCAGCCCCTAAGGGACATGCTCAATTAGTTAAGGTCAATCAACTGACAAGCAAATCTGTGGTATTAAGTAGAATATTCACTGTAGCCCATCTTTTATACCAAGACAAAACAATGTACATGATAATATTTCCAATCAATTGAGATCAGAAGCTATAAGAGCCACTGCCTGGTACTGCATCCGGGCATTTATTATTATTATTATTATTATTATT
>NC_068985.1:111564512-111565363 GCF_001194135.2 Octopus bimaculoides
TTATCATCTTCTAAAGGCATAAGTGCGACAAAAATAGCAATTATATACACACCCGTCACTATTCGACATATTTTTTGCTCTCTATGCTTTATTTAGTAAAACATTATCTTAATTATGACTATTATTAAGGCAGTGAGCTGGCAGAATTGTTAGCACACCTGGCAAAATCCCTTGTGACGTTTCGTCCGTCTTTACGTTCTGAGTTCAAATTCCGCCGTGGTCGACTTTGCTTTCATCCTTTCGAGGTCGATAAATTAAGTACGAGTTGCGTACTGGGGTCGATCTAATCGACTGGCTCCACTTCCCAAAAATGTCTGGTCTTGTGCCTAGAGTAGAAAATATTAAAATACTATCAATTCTTGTTTTGGTATACGTGTGTTTCGGTTGCTTCCCTACAAATTTGTTAATGAGAAATTAAATCTCTGGTCCTGTGAAAATAAATTTGGATTGTTTTATCCCATTAGAGATTGAATGATAAGTGTTTTGAATTAGAAGCAACTTTAACTATTCGTTGGTTGAACTATGATTATATTCTTTTACTAACACACTGTAAGAAAAATGCTATATCTACACATCGATGACAACTTGGTTGAGACAAGCCAAACTAAGATATACAAAATTAATGTTCTCTATAAGTTTCAATTTTGACGTCAAGAACATTACGCGGAAACAGCGAAATATTGTTGATTACAGAAATGAATACACGACTCCATAGGTGTGCAGTTAGTGTAAGTGAATGCATTTTTGTGTCTGTGTGTATGCCTGCGCACGTGTATATACATACATAAATACATACATACATATATATATGTGTATATACATATATATATATATATATATATATATATATA
>NC_068985.1:111565691-111566600 GCF_001194135.2 Octopus bimaculoides
GAGAGAGAGAGAGAGAGAGAGAGAGAGAGGCCATAGTCACTTGACTGAAACAAAAGATTAAAAGAATACACACACACACGTGGTGAGTGCTGAAAAGTTCCTGACTTTAAGGGTATCATGGAAGACCTTTCTGGAGGTCTACCCTTCCGGGTTCTTTTACAGGTCTTAGAAAACTGAAGGGCCGCTGCAATAGGTTAGTGAATCTGAGAGGGGAGTATGTCTAATAAAATCATAATTAGCTGATTCTCCTATATTTTTTTTTTACCCAAATCCAGAAACTTTTCTACACACCCTCGTAAATATAGTCATGTGTATATGTATACATACATATACATATTCTTTTATTAGAAAAGTGAAATAACGGAACCAAATTTGTGAGTGTAATTCCACGCTGACAGGAAAATATTTCCCCTTTCACCATTAGAAATCCAGTGCGAACTTAGTAGACATATTTTTCAATATATTCACAAATATATCTTTATAGTACAGCAACAAAGCACTCCATAGTTGCACATAGTTGTAGAGCTATACAATGTAATATATATGTAACACACACACAGACTCACACACACACACACACACACACACACACACACACACACACACACACACACACACACACACACACACACACACACACACACACACACACACACACACACACACACACACACACACACACACACATATATATATATATATGTGTGTGTGTGTGTGTGTGTGTGTGTGTGTGTGGAGGCGCAATAGCCCAGTGGTTAAGGCAACGGACTCGCGGTCGGAGGATCACGGTTTCGATTCCCAGACCGGGCGTTGTGTGTGTTTTATTGATTGAAAACACCTAAAGTCCCACGAGGCTCCGGCAGGGGGTGGCGGCGACCCCTGTTGTACTGTTTCCCCCAAACTTTCTCT
>NC_068985.1:111567458-111574167 GCF_001194135.2 Octopus bimaculoides
GGGGAAGAGGGGAGGAGGGGAAGAGGGGGGGGAGGAGGAGGAAGACAATGAAGGGAACGGGACATAGGATAAAGATGAGGAGGACGATGAGAACTAAGGAGGAGGAGAAGGACGAAAAGGGCGACGAGAAAGACGAGGAGGAGAAGGGGAGGCGGGAGAGGAGGAGAACTTGATGACTGATTACTTCTCTACCTTGATTGGCCAGATGTTGCCATCAGCATATTTTATCCCCTTTCTGATTATTATAAAACTATAATCAATAATTTCAATTCACTGTTATTTATTTGTTAATTTATTTACTGATTTTCGTTTTTCAAAATATTGATAGCACCAGAAGATTCCAACAGCAAAAATATTTGGCGAGATTTTGTGCTGACATAAACAAGAGAAACAGAGAGCCATTTTGGAATCGGCAATTTTTGCAGTTAATCTCTTCATCTTTAACGAACAGAAAAGTATGTTGCATTAGCTTATGTTATGATAAAGATATTGTCTGTTTGTCGTTGTGGTGATAGCTGCTGTGGTTGTTTAGCCACAACAGAGTTCTGAAAGAACAAGCAGAATGATTTTTGATACAAAGAAATTCCAGTCGTGACCATACCGTTTATGCTTCTAGAATGGTGCACATCGGGCATCATTCTCCAATGTGTTCTTACATAAGACGACGATGACGACGACCGTGACTCATTGACAGTGCCCTAGAATGTGACTCGTAGTCTAGGGTCCTAGACCCTGACACATCGGCCGAAATCTTCGGCTGTGCCATATGGGCTGGAGCCCAGGAACGTCGCTCATATCGTAAAGGTCTAGACCATGACTCATAGGCTGGAAATCGATACTGTGGATCATAAGCTGGGGTCCGAGACCGTAACATATAGAAGAGGTCCTTAGACTGTGATTCATAGGCTAGGACTAGACTGTGACTTAAAGTCTGGAGCTCGAGACAATAGGATATAGGCTGAGTCACTAGACTTGGATTCATATATTGGAATCATAGACTCTGATTCACTGGTTGTGGCTTCAGACTCTGGCTCAAATGCTAGAGCTTTATAATCATAGGCTAGGACCTTGCACTGTAACTCATAGGCTGGAGTCATAAACTGTGTTTCATAGGCTGTGGCCATAGACTGTGGTTCATAAGTTAGGAATTAGATTCTGAGTCATAGGCTGTGGAATTAGTGTGTGACACAAGCTGTACATTTAGACTGTGACATAGGCTGGAGCGATAATCTGTGACCACACGGCTGGCGACTTTGGTTATGAATCATAAGCCGGAGAACAGACTGTCACTCATAGAATGGAGTCAGATCTGTCAGTCTGCCTTAACCCTCTAGACATATGAACAAGGGTTTTCTAATCGTGATCACCCCATGTTGTTACTTTCTACTTCTTTTTTACAACATTACTTAATGTATCCTTCATTTCCTTCGTTGATATTAATTCTTGTTATCATTACTTAACGACATAAATCTTTGATGCAGCAGACGTATCAAAAGCATCTCAAGCTAGAGCGCCTTATTATTGAGTGGGAAAGCAGTGCATGACACTGGGGTAAAATACACGAAATCTAGTGTACCAATCATGACTACTCGTCTGATAAGGGTACACCAGGCACATGCATCACAACCATATGTGCACGACATGGTGATCTCATATCAAGATAAACAGCGCATGATCTTGCAGGTGGAGCCCAGTTAGAATTTTCTTCAGCTCGAGTAGCTCATCCCGCTCAAATGGTCGTTGAATAAGAGTTGTTTAAGGATGCTGAACGAAAAACCCATTTTCTCGAGGTGAATTATTCAAACCCCCAAAGAATTCCTCTCAAAACATTGCTATGATGCTACCCCACTACTTCTGCTTGTGATCAGAGATGCACAGATCGTCAGCCTCCAAGGGACATGATCAACTGGTTAAGGTCAAACAACTGACAAGCAATTCTGTGGTATTGAGCAGAATATTTGCTGTAGCCCATCTTTTTATACCAATACAAAACAATGTACATAACACTCCCAGTCAATTAAGATCAGAAGCCACGAGAGCCACTGCCTGGTACTGCATCAGAGCATTTATTATTATCATCATCATCAACATCATCATCATCATCATCATCATCATCTTCATCATCATCATCATCATCATTATTATTATTATTATTATTATTATTATTATTATTATTATTATTATTATTTAATTAAAACTCCCAGCTTATTTTTCTGGTATGGTGGAAAGTGTCGGCTGTCCCCAGCCAGCAGACGAAGGTGACACTTGTTTACTGGTCATGCTACAAGAACATTAGGGAGAACTCTTGCAGTTGCAAGTGATGGTAATTTTGTAGGTGTTCTACCTTTACATTTGTAGCAATCTTTTTGAGCCGTGTTGGTAGTTGAGTGCTGACATTTCCAAGCGCGCCAGTTACTACTGGTATCATGTCCACTCTCTTCATTGCTCGCAACCTGCATATTTCCCACTCCAACCCGTCATAGATGCTCAATTTTGCTTCTTTCTTTTAGATCTTGTTGTCACCGGGACATGCTATGCCGATTATCATGCGAGTTTTTTCTTTTTTCTTTTTGTTCACCACAATATCATGCTTCCGATGTCTGATCTGATGGTCACATTGAATCATTGCAGCCCACAGGATTTTGCTGTCTTCATTCTCGGTAACCCCTTCTGGGATTTGGTCATACTACGTCTTTGCTCTTTGAAGGCCGTGATTTCCGCAGAACTCCCAATGGATCACTTTTGTCACATTGTCATTTCGTGTTTTGTAATCGCATTGTGCTAATTTCGGGCATTCGCTAACAATGTGCCATACCGTTCCACCTATCTCACCACACAATCTGCATTTGTCGCTCTCAGTTGTGTTACCAATTCTGCATTTCTCATAGGTCGTCCTTAATATTTGTTCTTGTGCCGCGCATACAAATGCTTGTTACTATTTTCAGGTTATTTCTTTGCATCCATAACTACCGGGTCTTCGATATCTGTCTTGGCGTTCGTATCTCTAGCAAACTGACTACACATGTTGTTGTTGTCGTTGTTGTTTATGAGTAGGATTCAGCTATATTGCATCCAGGACTACACAATCCAGTGTGCCCTTCTATTTTTTAGATTACTGGATATAATTGGAATACCGTTTGACTGTTATTTCTAGAACGTCGAACCAAAACATAGAAGCCACTTTGTTTGTTCTTTACGCTGTTGCCTATAAGAAATTCTGATTTCAGGATATTTTATACGGCCTCTTTCCAGGCTTTCGTCCTCATAATTATTCATTTGTTTTCTCATCTTTTATCATTAAATATCACTGTATTCACGGACAACGCTTTTAAATTAGATCTACGGTATGTACGTAATTGCTGGAATGTCTTTGAGTAGTCTAATGTTCTTGTGATAATTTACCTCATTACCTTTCAAGATGATGTGTCAGTCTTAAACATCATTTATGATGTTATCTATAATTACCCACATATTTCATATAAACATTAATTCTATAAAACACTGTTTTTTTTTCTTTATCTGTTTGTCTTTCTTTCATTCAGATAGACAGACACACACACACACACACACACACACACACTTACATATATATGTGTGTGTGTGTTTGTATATGTGACTGCGTGTGCACGTGTGTGTGCGTGTGTGTGTGCGTGTGTGTGCGTGCGTGTGTGTGGGGGTGTGTCTAAGAATAGAGTTTCAAAGGATTAGTGCTCACAATCGAAGATAGGGCCTGGTGTTAACCTGCCATGAAATATTATGGAGTGTAGTGTATTCGTTACGTTACCGCAAAGTCGAAACCGTACGGTCTGGCGGTCTCGTGGCTAGAAGATGATAGGGGTTCATTACCCTGCTTTTAATATATTTCAGTTGCAGATTGCATCGAATAACCAGCTGGAGGAGGCGTTCTCCTGGGGTTAAAAACAGCAGTAACGTCGGTTCCTACGGAACAGCCATGTTTAAACGGCTATAAACATTACTTCTCAGTACAGTCACTGCTTTCATCTCTGATAGAGATTTTCTAACTAGCTAATTTGCTTTTTCAAGATCAATGAGTGGGTGTCACTTGTTTTCAATATATTGCGATCTGGAGGGAACTACTGCTGTCTCTAGCGGACGAGTATCTACTATCGAGAATGACCACAAAGAGGTCGAAACCATACTGTTGGTGGTCTCATGGCTGGAAGTTTGTAGGGGTTCACTCTCCTGCTTGCAATATATATCGAATGCAGGCTGCATCGAATAACCAGCTGGAGAAGACGTCCTCTTTGAGTTGAAAATAGCAGTAACGTCAGGAGCTAAGTCTCCTGCTTTGCGGAGAAGTATAGTATTCTTACGCAATTAAAGATTTTACATAAACGATAAGAATTGCTGGACTCTTATAGGTCTTAATGCCATTATTCATGAAAAGTTTAAAGTTACCATGTCTAAATAGGTTATTCACCAATGTAAGGCACAACTTTAGAAGAATTATTTATCAAAGTTAAAGTAATAAAAATAATAATAATAATAATAATAATAATAATAATAATAATAATAATAATAATAATAACAGACCTTTCTCTTGCTAATGCGTATTTTTGATACACATGGTTCTCGCTGTTCTTTCACATATTACTAGCATAGAAATAATCTTTACGTTCTTATTTCACCTGTAATGTGGGTTTGCTATATTTATATTTATTTAACTTCTTATTTATGTAATGTTGTATATAAAACAGATATTGCTTAATTTATGAACTGGAGAAAAAAATAAAATCTGCAAGTTAGGTTATCCAATACGATGCTAGCCTAATTTATAGTCACTAATCTCTGGTATTGATTAGAGAAAAAGCCTTGTACCTGTTCTCTGAGGAACGACCAACAAGCCATAAAACAATCCAGAGACTTCCATCGCCTGTCCCGTACATCAGTAGTATTGAAAGAATGCGTTTACGTTCTTATTTGACCCACAGTGAGGCTTTGTAATATTTAAATTCATTTCAGTTTTGATTTACGTTGTGATATGCATAAAATAGATATTATTTGAATTATTTTATTTCCAATTTAATTTGATTTAATCATCAACAATTTATTGATATGGTTGACTATTAAAAGGACCTCATTTAATTTCTCGCATATTAGTTAGTGATTTGGCCAGAAACGACAAAAATAAGAACAATAATTGAAAGCTTTCTCGCAAAATTCAATAACAGCTTAATGTTGATGCTGTTTGTGTTTAACTCCTAGCGAGCTCTATTCGGCAGAACTATGGTTATGTTCAGATTTATACCAGCCGTGACCGACTCTTATTATTAAATATGTAACACTACATGCTTAACGTTTCATTCCTGTTTAAAGAGGACAAGATGTTATTTAATCATCTGGTTACGAAATTTCTGTTGAAATACACTGTCCTTGTATCTATAAAGTTTGAAAATAATTAAGCATTCAGTAATATAATTATTAAGCTGGTGTTTGTAACATAATCTAAAATGGAATTTTGATGGACGATTTTAATTCAGATCAGTTTGAAATAAAAAGTTTGTATCAAGGATGCAGAGTGGCCTTACAAGGATTGGTATTAAAAGAGGAATGAAACTTGGCTGCTTTTTTCTAGTAGTTCATGAGAGAAGTTCCTTATCTGCTTCGGAAATGATTTAATGGCTGTCTTTATCAGCAAACCTGGATTATTGCTTTATTCGTTAAAATGGTATTTTTTATACATCTTTTTTTTTTTAAATATAAGGTCAGTCGTATTGTGTAAGATAATTGGTTTTCTTTATGAAAAAGAAGTTTGCTCTGGGTTCTCCTGTTTTGACAAGATTCCATTCTTTTCTCAAATAAATATCAAAGGAAATTGTAACAATAGATATATTGTCTGTTTCCTTCCACCTCATGTCTGATGTCCCACTAAGTTCATCTTTTGAACCTGAGTTTTTTAATTAACACTTATTGAAATTCCGTCACTAGATTGTAAGCTTAAAGATATGAGATTATGATCAGAGGCTAGTAGGTGATAGCTTTAATAAAATTTGATTATAATGCTTTCATTTTTTTCATTGACTTTTTTTTAGACTTGAAATAGGGCAGAATTTTCTGAATCTCCCTCTTCAAATAAGCTCTATAACTGAATATAATTCTGTTATACGAAGAAGGCCTAAAATTTGGGAGAATAGAGGCTAGTCGTTTACATCGACTCCTCCCAATCTACTGACTCTATTTATTTTATTGTCCCCCGAAAGAGTTAAAGGGAAAGTCGATCTCGGTGATATTTGAACACATAACGCGACGCCGGAAGAAATTATGCAAAGCATTTTAGCTGGCATGCTAACGATTCAGCCATCTCACTGTCTCCATATGACTTTACCTATTATAAAAGAACATTAATCTCATTATATTCTTCCATGAGACGTTCAAAAGATAATGGCATGTATACGATACTCTTTACAAAAAGTATTCTGGTAAAATACTGAGCTTTCGCAAGAATGCAAACAGCCAGTCTAATAGTTAGACATACAACTAAATCTCAGTGGTGGCTTGCAAACAACTTGTACATGCAAGTGCTACCAGTCGAGAACTCCGCTACCGGAAGCCAGCAAGTGCATAGGGTCATCAGGAGAGAATGCGCACCGTTTCGGGGCCTACCTCTCGACGGCATCAATGCGCACCGCCCTCCCCCAGATATAAGGCCCCGTTTACTAGATCAACTGGTTATTAAATAAAGCTTAAT
>NC_068985.1:111578527-111580927 GCF_001194135.2 Octopus bimaculoides
AAGAAGAAGAAGAAGAAGAAGAAGAAGAAGAAGAAGAAGAAGAAGAAGAAGAAGAAAAGAAGAAGAAGAAGAAGAATTGAAATAAAAAAGCGAGACTGACTGAAAATGCTTAAAAATTTTTTTTAATAAATTAAAATCGCCGTGCACATACATACATACGTACATACATACATATATAGAGATAGAGACAGAGAGGGAGAAGAACAAAGAGAGAGAGATAGAAGCATGCATACATACAGACACACAAACACACACACACATATGTATAAATAGAGATAGGCAGAGAGAGAAACAGACAGACAGATAGACAGATAGACAGAGATAGATACATACATACACACTTTTGCGCGCGTGTGTTTAGACACAGATACATATATAATTATGGATACTTACATGTACATGTGGAACATAAATATAGAACGCAGTCGTATGTCTACACATAGGCGCGTCTACCCCGTGTCCCTACACACACACACCTGTAATATCCACTGATGCGTATAGGCAAGTTCGAGAAACAGCGTTATACGCTGACGCTTGGGGAATTTGTATGAAAATATAAAGAAATAACTGAAATTAACTGTTCTAAAAATAAGTTATTTTCTAGAAATAAAATTACTAGAGTTGAACACACGCGCGAGCACACAGGCGCGCGCGCGCACACACACACACACACACACACACACACGCCCAAAAGTCATGAGACTTACAACAGCGTTGTTGAAGTGATCCATCTAAAACAAGTAACGTCACACATGATGGAGCTACCAAGAAAATATAACAGAAATTACAAATATGAAAAAGCAAAAATAAAAACGGTAAGAAATTAAAGGAATTGTAGAATTTCAGAGAGAATTCTAGAGAGAGTGGAACATTCTTTACTAAGAAGAACAAAAAGTGTAATGAAAAAATTTAGAAGTAGGCAACATTTTAACTGATCTTAAAATATTCAGTCTTATAGGTTAAAAAGCCACTATATTTCATAAGGGTAGTTTAAAAAAGCTATTATATGATAAATAGTTTCAAAGACAAGGATCATGATTCGTCAGAAATTCCGATTTTTTCTTCGCGGTATATCCAATAATTTCCATTTCAAACAACGGACATCTTGCTGAAATACCTTAACAGAGTCGCTTCTACAGACTTATTTGCGTAGATCAATGTATTTTGATGGTAGTTCAGCTGGATTTCTTCAAATACGACCAAAACTTATTCATAGAAAGCCTTTTATCTAGATAGTTAAAAGAGTTGCTATACACATAGAATCTTATTTTAAACCTATTTTCTGTTAACCCAATGTATGTTGTACAAATCAATACTTGCTGCTGTATCCCACTTCTTCAGCCAATCGATTACCAAATAAAGAGGAGTTACTGGAAACTATACAATTACTAGTACAAAACTGAACATTATTATTGATATTAAAGTACCTTTTACTAGACTAAGAGAACCACCAAACTTTTTACAGAACGATGATCTAACTTTCAATCTGCTTCTGTCGAGAATCCTACGATGTCTATATCGAAATTCTTCTGAGATCTTTTATTTATTTATTATTTGTTCTTTAATCCTCTTAATTCTCGATTCTGTAAAACTCCTTCTAGCTTCAAGTCTCGTATCAGCTGTTTCTTTTGTATTGTTTGGACACGATATAATAATTCTCTGTTCTTCTTTCCTAACATTACGTCTGTTAAATAATTCTATAGCATTTCAGTGTATTTTCAATAACTTTTCGTATTTCTATGCAAGACACCCCTTCGGCTGTGTCTGTCTCCTCTTACTCGAAGTTGTATACATTTATCTATTTTTGTTCTGTTTTTTTTTTTTCCGCATATTTTAGGACTTGGGAATTTTTACCAATGAATATACGAGTGCGTGTGTGGATGGCTGGTTGTGTATGTGTGTATGTGCACACATGAGTGTACATATATATATATATATATATATATGTATGTATGTATATATACCGGAGTAAGCACATAAATGTGAAACAAGGTGGAAAAAAGAGTACTCAAATACCAGAGGTAGAGTAATATGCTTTACTTAAAAGCAGCAGAAATATAACAAAACACTGTTACTCTGAGTTTCACGTTCCCGTTCATCGGACAATGTATATACATACACAGATAAGAAATAATACATGTTAATTGGTTTGTACTTTTACTATGAATTTAGATATTTCAGGATTAGTACCCTTCTTCGAGAAATATTCAGGGAAATAGTGTTGTAAGCTGATTTCTCTGTTCTACAATCTGCGTATGTGTCGGTATGTATGTGAATGAATTGTTGCTTTATTCTGCTGTAGTCAACGTGTTATAGGCCATTATTAGTGAAAACTATATATTCTAACACACACACACACACACACACACACACACACACACACACACACACACACACACA
>NC_068985.1:111581039-111581690 GCF_001194135.2 Octopus bimaculoides
TGTGTGTATATATATATATATCCTTTTCCTCTCTGTCTCTCTCTCTCTTCCTCTCTCTCTCTTTCTCTCTGTCTCTCTCTCTCGCTCACTTCCTCCTCTTCCCTCTCTCTGCTCGCTGCGACTTTTCTCCTTCCTATTACTGACGTGACCTGTGGTCATCCTTCTTTCTTACCCTATTTTTTTCTTTTTCACGCTGACCGCTGAAGCAACCGGTCGTAATTTCTCTACTTCAACCTCTTTTGCTGTCTGTTGTCCTTCTATTTCCAATTCTTTAAGATTTCCCTTTTAGCGTTTCCCATACATTCGACTTTGTCTAGCCCTGCGGCTATATTCGGCTTGTTTATTTATTTCGTTTATGTCCCTCGTCCGTCCACTAACAGTCTCGTCTTGAATTACATTAATTCATTTTCGTATGTCCATTTCTGCATTGCTTGTTTATCCATTTATTGCTTGTCCGTTCTTGTTCTGTTATGTTTTGGTTCCATTTCCCGGCAGCTTCTGGCCAGTCGCCACAGGCGCGAAATTGCATTTGACCCTTTGGCCGATAACTGATGAAGTGCTGGGGACTTTCTGTGTCTGTTTTCCGGTTTTCCGTTTCGTTTGTTCGTTTCCATACGTTTTTCAAATTTATATATATATATATATATGGGG
>NC_068985.1:111581700-111583638 GCF_001194135.2 Octopus bimaculoides
GGGGGGGTACATTGGGTGAGGAGTATTTGAGGACACTTACTTATAAGTATATTCGTCTCTTCAAACCAATTAAAAGAAGAAATAAAGAAGACATGCCGTCATTGATGCCATATGTGCAGAACACAATGGTGTAGAAACTGCCATCTTTCTAAGTGTCGCAAGATTTTTGTACACAAAGTTTGGACAGAATTAGAAGCCTCTGGTGGGAAGGTTTCAATACCCTCAAAGAGAGAAGAAAAAAAAGCATTCTTAGAGTTCGGAGCCATTAGGACACTAATTTATTCAATGGATTCAAATCATTATTGAAGATGATCCTGGAAGAATCAATGAGGACCATCTACAAAGAAGTTCACCAGTTCTTATGACCTATCAGATCTGTGATGCACGAAGACATTGGATACAAGTCACTGGATACATTGGATACAAGAGTCCAATTCATGTTCTGCAAAGATAAAGAAAACCCTTTGATCCGTGTGAAGCGGTTAATTAACACGATTAATTTACACTCTTGAACATGAAATGCTTTGGTTCTTCTCTGATGAGAAAAATTTCTACCAAAATTTCTAACGGGAGGAATGATAACTGTTTATGTGTGGATCCTGATGTCCTAAAGTTATGCTCACTAAGTTAGTTTCCAGCAACTAACGTTGTGTCATGCTACTTCACATCTTTCTACGGTGTCTTAGAATGAATTTCATTGAAATTTTTGAGGTGCTAGAGACTGTTTTTTAACCCCTGGATGAAATACGCAGTGGAAGACCATACGTGTTTCACCAACACTCGGCAATTTCTCACAAAAAAACCAGACTTTATTTTTATCATGTAACACCAAACTTATGCACTCCAAACTCAGCAGATTTAAATCTAATGGATCATCGCGTCTCAAAGGTTATTGAAAGGGAGACAAATCGACATCCTCACAATATCATAGCTTCACTGCTGACCACCATTGTCTGGGGAATGTCCAAATGAACAAGAACCATTTTAGTGCAGTCATGTCATAGAATAATTGTATAAGAAAGCTTATTGAAAACATGTGCACTAATTATTTTTATTAAAATACATTTGTATTTTGCTAGATTATATTTAATTTATTAAGTTACCAATTATGTCATGAAATACCTCTTCCAAACTCTCTCTCTCTCTGTATGAATGTATGTATTGATGGTTTTTACAAGAAAAGGTTGACAGTGACATTGAAGTTAAACATGCACATACAAATGCATCTATATATATATATACATACATTCATATATATATATATATATATATATATATATATAAACTACGAGGGTTTACTTCACATGAGATCTAAACGACTAGGTACGCTAGGTAAGTGCTGTAACGGATTACTAGGACTCCAAAGTTATAGCCGAGACGGTAGTTATGGACCCATTGCAGGTTTCCGATACAACGGATATTTAATAGTTAAAGAGGACAACAAACGTTAAGGCAAAGCAAACATCTCAAGTCATATACATTATTATCATTGGAAAAAAAATTCAAAGTCTTACAGCTGTTTCTGGGATATCCCTGAGTGTGGGATATTCCGTCATCAGAGACAAATAGGGAAAATGAGAAGCTTATAGATTAATGAAATGACGACATAGAGGACAGGAGTAAAAGAATAAGGAGATGAAGAAAGAAGAAAAAAGAGAACATATATATATATATAGTTAAAAAAACACAAAAAAACAATAACAAAAAAACAACAAAGTGAGGACGTGATACGGATAGTGTTATTGGACGCTCGGACATACATATATATATATATATATATATGTGTGTGTATATATTCACATATATATATATGTATGTATATGTATATATATCATATATATATATATATATATACAGGCTTACAGTGATATACACAGATGGTTTGAATATTGATGAAGTGGATGATCGGTGTGCAATATCCTGCACACAAGTCTTATC
>NC_068985.1:111587061-111587720 GCF_001194135.2 Octopus bimaculoides
TATATATATATATATATATATATATATATATATACATGCACGTGCGCGCTTACACACACAGACACAAACACACGCGCGCACCCATACCACAATATCATGATAAACTTGTCAAAGAATTTAATCTATCTCGTATCTAGAACAACCGTCAGTGTGTCTTCGTAAGCTTTAGTTTACTACAGCTTCTCTCTTCCGTAGGCAGGTATCATAAGCAATATTCTCAATACAACCCACGGATTTAAGCATGACAACATGTTACACATTACCACTGACGAATCTAACAGCTTCATCGGAAGCTTTACATCTCCAGGAAAGTATTTTTTTTCGCAACGTCTTGGTCAATAAAGAAGTTATATCCGTTAATATCGCCTACGCAGCGTATTGTTGAATGAGCTAGACGCTACTCGAGGAATTTTCACGTTTTCATTGTCTTTCATTTAACTTATTTATTGTTTTCAAATCTTTCGCTTAGCATTTCGAATGTACTGAATGTGCTGTTGATGTTGGCGGTGGTATGCATGATTGCTTAGGCGACTGCTTCTGTTGCTAATATCAACAGCTGGGAGCATGTCCGCATGTCTGTGTGTGTTCTTGTTTGTGTGTGTGTATATATACATATATATACATACATACATATATATATATATATATATATATATATA
>NC_068985.1:111590795-111595652 GCF_001194135.2 Octopus bimaculoides
GGTGGCGGTGGTGGTGGTGGTGGTGGTGGTAGTGATGGTGGTTGTGGTGGTATTAATGGTCGTGGTAGTGAATGTAGAAGTGGTGGTGGTTGCTGTTGTGGAGGTGGTTGCTGTTGTGGAGGTGGTGGTAGTGGAGGGAGAGAATCTTGGAGGAAATTCCCGAAACCTGTTTGATATTTCCAAATGTTACAATTCATATTCAACGGGTGACAAGGCGTTACAGTTGACAATGCATGCACACACACATATACACACATACACATACACACACACATACACACATACATACACACACACAAATATGTATACATATATACATACATAAACACACACATACATACATACATACATACATACATACATACATATATATATACATACATATGTGTGTGTGTATTTATATATGTATGTGTGTATGTACGTTAGTATAAACTCATACACATATACGTACATACATTTATAATAACTGACATTCCGTCGGTTACGACGAAGAGTGTTCCGATTGATCGGGTCAAAGGAACAGCCTGCTAGTGAAATCTCACGTACAAGTGGCTGAGTACTCTACAGACACTCGTACCTTTAACGTATTTCTCAGGGAGATTCAGCGTGATACAGACTGTGACAAGACTGGCCCTTTGAAATACAGGTACAACTTATTTTTGCTGGCTGAGTGAACTGGAGCAATGTGAAATAAAGTGGTACAACGCGCTGCCAGGAATCGAAACCCACCACCATATGAACGTGAGCCGAATACTCTAACCACTAAGCCACGCAACTTTGCACGTACGGCAACGGGTTTACAGCATGTCTAAAGCATTTTTGACCACGTGGATCTATTCCTTCTCCTGGTTTGACCACGACTAATTTCTTCTTCTTCTTCTTCTTCTTCTTCTTCTTCTTCTTCTTCTTCTTCTTCTTCTTCTTCTTCTTCTTCTTCTTCTTCTTCTTCTTCTTTATCGACGTGAAAGGCAGCTTCCTCGGGACCTGTAGACTTAGACCCCAATATCCACACAGTTATTAATATCAGAACGCAAACAAACAAAATAGATGCCACAAAGTAACTTTCCTGATCCTCTGAAAATTCCATCATTCCACTACTTTGCATTACTACACTTGTACCAAAAAAAAAAAAGAAAAAAACCCCATAACCGAAGACGATACAGGGAGAAAGAAGAGTCTGTCACTTGTGGCGGCATTCTCCACACGTATGCACCCTAGGTATATTAGCCATGAATAATCTAGGATCAATAGTCGGTAGATCTGTGAAACATCTCATGAGTAAATGACCAGCATCGTCTAGTATTAATACACTACACAGAGATGTTACACAAAACTAGGGTGAGTTTCAAATATCGGTTTCAAATCTTGGCTCACGACCAGAAATTTGGAGGAAGGGGCTCAACTGGTACTCACACACACACGCACACACAAACACACAAACACACACGCATTCATTCTCTCTCTCTCTCTCTCTCTTTCTCGAATACACTTTCTCCTTTAATCTTTCTCTTAGTCACGTAAAGACTCCCTTGTTTAGCTCGTTTCCGTACAAGGGTTATAAAGACGGTAACAAAGATTGCAAATACCTTCCATAAACTTGGTTCTGAATAAAAGTAATGACGAATTGTCCAGAATCTATCTTCGCCGTCGTTAACAGAATACATCCTAACACACACACACACATACACAAACACACACACACACATACACACGCACATACATACACGCACATACACATACATACATATACACACACACACATACACGCACACACACATACACGCACATACACATACATACACACAAACATATACACACGCGCACATACACGCACATACACATACATATACACACACATACACGCACACATACACACACATACACATACATACACAAACACACACACACTAACATACACACGCATACACACACATACACATAACTACATGCACACACATACGCACATACATACACACATACATACACACAAACATATACACACGCGCACATACATGCACATACACACATACATATACACACTTACACGCACACATACATACACATACACATACATACATATACACACACACACACACACACGCATACACGCACATACACATTCATGCACATACACACACACATACATACACGCACATACACACACACATATCATACACGCACACATACACGCACATACACATACATACACACACACACACGCACATACACATATATACACTGGCGCGTACACACAATCATACAAACCTGCTCATAGTTACACATATACACACATGCACACAAACACTACACAACAAAGATAGACTTTAAAAGCTGTTTTATTTGGATTTATTCCAAAAGTAAGACACAAATGTCCTTTTAGAATCAGGTGATATAAATGACTGACCAATTTTCGCCACAAACAAAAGGCTTTTGAAAAACAGAAAAATCATCGTTGTGATTATTTGGTTACAAAAGAGAGCTGCACCTGTAGAATGAACTTTCATTGTGAAACGATGTTTAATAAGAAACAAGCCTTCACAATTAACCTTCGATGTTAACACCAGCTCCAGCATCTACACAAATATTAGCACACAATGTCATCGAGTAAACAAAGTATGGAAGCCTCTATGATACACGAGGTCATCTTAGTAAGCAAACTATGTCATCCTCTATATCAGGGCTACTCAACGATTTTATTTTCATTTGTGGCCCCTTTGATTGTAATTCTATCCTGGCCATTCAAAATTCCTATTTTATTTTTCACATATTAACTTCTGTACGTTGAACTATGTAAAATGTAAGAGAAAAGAACCTAGCTGTTTCTTGCAATAAGTTCCAATACATACATCAAAAGCAAAACTTTTTCAGGAGTCCTTAAACATCTATTGTAAATCCCAATTTATTAATATGTTACGTGGACCACTAAAAGTCTGATATGGACCCCCCCCCATAACCATTGGCTGTTTAAAAACTAGTTTTATAGAAACCTCTTTCAAAATTCCTATTTTGTTTTTCACATGTTCACTTGCGTAGGTTGAACTATGTAAAATGTTAGAGAAAGAAATTTTGCTGTTCCTTGCAATACATACCATTACATACATCTAAAGCAAATTTTTTTTCAGGGGCCCATAAAATGCTATTGTAGATCCCCAATTTGCTATTTTGTTGCGTTGACCCCTCACCACACAAAAAAAATCTTATATGGATCCTTAGGGCCCATACGGACCCCAGTTGAGAACTACTGCTCTACATGGTCGGTCGTTCGATACGCTAAGTATAACAATCAGTTGTCCTTGAAAAGAACATTGAAAAATGTGATCGTGCATAAAATGTGTCTTACTGAAAGAAAGAAAAAGAAACAATAGGTGCAGGTGTAATTTATTACTACTCTAGGCACAAAACTTCTGTGGAGGGGGCCAGTCGAAAGGATGAAAGGCAAAGTCGACCTCGGTGGAATTTGAACTCAGAACGTAAAGACAGACGAAATACTGCTAAGCATTTCGCTAGGCGTGCAAACGTTTCTGCCAGCTCGCCGCCTTTATAATATTCTTTTCTACTCTAAGTACAAGGCCCAAAATTTTTAGCGAGGGGGCCAGTCGATTTGATCGACACCAGTACGCAACTGGTACTTAATTTATCGACCTCGAATGGACGAAAGGCAAAGTCGACCTCCGTGGAATTTGAACTCAGAACGTAAAGATAGAGGAAATACCGCTACGCATTTCGACCAGCGTGCTAACGTTTCTTATTTCTTTATTGCCCACAAGGGGCTAAACATAGAGGGGACAAACAAGGACAGACAAAGGGATTAAGTCGATTAGATCGACCCCAGTGCATAACTGGTACTTAATTTATCGACCCCGAAAGGGTGAAAGGCAAAGTCGACCTCGGCGGGATTTGAACTCAGAACGTAACGACAGACGAAATACCACTGAGCATTTCGACCGGCGTGCTAACGTTTCTGCCAGCTCACCGCCTTAGGCGCAGATATAATTGCATGGTTAAGAAGATCGCTTTGCATCCAGGTGGTTTCGAGTTCAGTCCCACTGCCCAGCACATTGGGTATGTGTCTTCTACCATAGAGTCGTGGTCGACCAATACCTTGTAAGCGAATTTGTTAACCGGAAACTGTATGGAAACCCGTCGTATATGTGTGTGTGTGTGTGTATGTTTGTAAGCTCCATCACTGCTTGTTTTTTTTTAAGGCTCTCGTAACCTAGCGTTTCGGCAGAACATGACCGATAGAATAAGTGTCAGACTAAAAATAAGTACTGAGAGTCGACCTGTTATACTGAGATCCTTCAAAGCGGTGTTCCAGCATGGCCTTAGTCCAGTGACTGAGACGAAGAAAAGCAGAATCAAAAAGCAAAAAAATAAAAATAAAAAAACGATGCCTTTTATAATAGGTTTCCGCAACAACCAGATCTGACCTACGGTTAAACAACAAGAACAAGAACAACAACAACAACAACAACAACAACAACAACAACGACGACAACAACGACGATGGTGAAGGCAACAACAACGTTAACTACAAGAACAACTTCGAAAAGTCTATTAACATCCAGGTCGTTTTTACAATTGCAATTAGTTCTAACGCTAATCTGAAGTAATTAAAGTGTTCTGAATCAACGTTGGATTTCGTTTCAAGGTCCTAGAGCCATTATCGTTAGATAGAGACGTTGCAGAAGGGAAAGACTAACCCTATACTTATTCATAAGAGTTGCTAGTAGTGGACGGCAATGATAGCGTTTACACTGTGTAATTTCATTCTAAATGAGTCGGTTGTCCATTTGGTCTGCTTTTGTTTTTACCAATTAATGTTGCTGTTGTTCGTACTAATGGTAAAAACAAAAG
>NC_068985.1:111595662-111598461 GCF_001194135.2 Octopus bimaculoides
TCGTGGTGGTGGTGGTGTTGTATATGATATAGTTCACGGAGCGAATCTCTCGCTACTGAACATATATGCACTGAGTATTGTTGATTCTATATTGTATGTATGTATATGTATGTATGTATGTATGTATGTACGTATGTATGCATGCATGTATGTATATATTAATACATATATGTGTGCGTGTGCGCGAACGCTCTCGCATATATAGATGTATGTCTTCTTCTGTATGAATGCAAAATGTTATAAACGCGCGCGCACACGTCTCTCTCTCTCTCTCTCTCTCTCTCTCTCTGTATATATATATATATATATATATATATATACTCTTTTACTCTTACTCTTTCACTTGTTTCAGCCATTTTACTGCGGCCGTGCTGGAGCACCGCCCTTTAGTCGAATCGAATAAATCGACCCCAGGGCTTATTCTTGGTAAGCCTAGTACTTATTCTATCGGATGTAATATTTATACATAAATATATGTATATATAGATACATATATGCATATACGTACATATATATATGTATATATACATGTATATATGTGTACAGGACATCAAAAAACGTAGACACAATGAGAAAACGAAAACATAAAAACAATGCCACGCATCCTTTTCCAAGTAAGTTTTATCTCAATATTTATATATGCATATCTGTGTGTGTGTGTGTGTGTGTGTGTGTGTGTGTGTGTGTGTGTGTGTGTGTATGTATGTATGTATGTATGTATGTATATAGATAGATAGATAGATAGATAGATAGATAGATAGATAGATAGATAGATAGAGCTGCAAGACAAAAAAATTGTTTAAATACTTTGTGTATCATACAAGTCTATCCAGTTTATTGCGCATAAACATTAGCAACAAATTCTTATATGAACCCCCAAAGGGCCAAACGGACCCCAATTGAGAACCGCTGATGAGCAGCAAATGAGCTAAAGGGTCTCTATCTATTTCTTGGACGGTTGGGGGTGCCTGTGACTGACATTCTTTCGGAGACAATTCCATGACATGTTAGTTAACCTACATGGTGATATATACTAATGACCATCACGTCTTGGGATTAACTCCATACTAAACTGTACCTTAACTTCGCGTGATGTTTGCGTTTTAATAGGGTTTTAAAGTTTGACGCCAGATTGGTGGGGAGACATGTTGAAGCATGTCCCAACGGCGACGTTGAGACAAGCTTCAGCAACATTAGTTTAGAAGTTTCAACTCAAGCGTGTCTGATAGCTTTCATAGTTTCCGGGCAAAAAAAAAATCAAATAAAGATTAAATATAAATGAAAAAATATATAATAAAAAAAGGAAGCAGAGTTAGTATCATGCACAAACACCATGATTGTAAACCCAGAGGGCAGCAGTTGTTGCTGAACCAGTATAATGTCTGGTTGTTATTAAACTAACTGATAAGGCGGCGAACTGGCAGAAACGTTAGCACGCCGGGCGAAATGCTTAGCGGTATTTCGACTGTCTTTACGTTCTGGGTTCGAATTCCGCCGAGGTCGACTTTGCCTTTCATCCTTTCGGGTTTGATAAATTAAGTACCAGTTACGCACTGGGGTCGATGTGATCGAATTAATCCCTTTGTCTGTCCTTGCTTGTCCCCTCTATGCTTAGCCCCCCTGTGGGCAATAAAGAAATAAGTAACGTTAGCACGCCGGGTGAAATGCTTAGCGGTATTTCGTCTGTCTTTACGTTCTGGGTTCGAATTCCGCCGTGGTCGACATTATCTTTCATCGTTTCGGGGTCGATAAATTAAGTGCCAGTGAAACGCTGGGGTCGATGTAATCGACTGGTCCCCCTCCTCCGCCTTTTGTAGAAAGGATTATTCATTCAACTAACTGCTATACGAAGTAACAACCATGCCGCGATTCATGCCCACGAAAAGTGGTTTCGAAAATAAACCGAGGAATTGTAATCCTCGTAAACATCATCATCATCATCATCATCAACAACAACAACAACAACATCATCACCACCACCAGTAAAAGCATTATAATCAATTTTGTGATCATTTCCGTCCTTGTTACCGTATACGTACTGAAACACACACACACACACACACACACACACATATATATGTGTATATGCATGTGTGTATGTATGTATGCATGTATGCACATGTAGATATGTATTTACATATGTATATATATATATATTCATATACGCACACACATTTATAATGTACACACTCGTAGATATGGAGACGCACACTTTGTGCATATACATCAATAATGACTATATAAGTGTGTGTGCGCGCGCATGTGTGTGCATATTTGTGTGTGTGTGTGTATGTGTGTGTGTGTGTGTGTGTGTCTTTGTCTTCAGAAACATCAATAAAATAAATAAAGTAATTACAATAAGGAAGAGCAATAAAATATTTTATTTTTTTATTGAGAATTCGTTTATTGGTGCCTCCGTTGCCGGTGCAGCTGCTGCTAGTAGTAGTAGTAGTAGTAGTAGTAGTAGTAGTAGTAGTAGTAGTGGTGTCGTTGGTGGTGGTGGTGGCGGCGGCAGCGGTTACGTCTTATGAGTGTCGTGGGCATATAAAGGTCAAGACGGAACGGAGTTATACTGAAATAGAGAAGATAGATCAAAGGGTAGACAGATAATAGACAGGCAGACAGACAGATAAATAGATATATGTATACATACATACATACATACATACATACATACATATGTGTGTGTGTGTGTGTGTGTGTGTGTGTGTGTGCGCGCGCGTATACATATTTGCATATATATCTATACATATATATATATGTATATATATATATATATATATATATATATATGTATGC
>NC_068985.1:111598482-111599231 GCF_001194135.2 Octopus bimaculoides
TATATATATATATATATATATATATATATATATGTATGCATGCATGTATGTATGTATAGGCGTAGAAGTGGCTGTGTGGTAAGTAGCTTGCTTACGAACCACATGTTTCCGGGTTCAGTCCCACTGCGTGGCACCTTGGGCAAGCGTCTTCTACTATAGCCTCGGGCCGACCAAAACCTTGTAAGTAGATTTCGTAGACGGAAACTAAAAGAAGCCCGTCGTATATATGTATTTTTCGAAACGCCAGTGTTATAATGGTGGCAGCTTATGAAGGATATGTTCTCTATGTGGCCTGCTTGTTTATTGCACTTTGTTTATCATTTTGTCCATGTTCTTTTGCAACGACATGTACCTAGATATGTATCTATATGTACATGTAGATGAAGGTATGTACATACATGTACATATATATGCGGCACCTTGGGCAAGTGTCTTCTGCTATAGCCTCGGGCCGACCAAAGCCTTGTGAGTGGATTTGGTAGACGGAAACTGAAAGAAGCCCGTCGTATATATGTATATATATATATGTGTGTGTGTGTTTGTGTTTGTCCCCCTAGCATTGCTTTACAAGCGATACTGGTGTGTTTACGTCCCCGTAACTTAACGATTTGGCAAAAGAGACCGATAGAATAAGTACTAGGCTTACAAAGAATAAGTACCGGAGTCGACTTGCTCGACTAAAGGCGGTGCTCCAGCATGGCCGCAGTCAAATGACTGAAACAAGTAAAAAAAAGAGAGTATATATATAT
>NC_068985.1:111599664-111601013 GCF_001194135.2 Octopus bimaculoides
AGAGAGAGAGAGAGAGAGAGAGAGAGAGAGAGAGAGAGAGAGAGAGAGACCCACGCACGCATACACACACATACGAAGATATGTATACATATACTCATACACAGAGACATACATTCATACATACAGCCACGCGAGCTCACACGCACACTCATACACACACACACTCATACACACACACACACACACAAATACACCCATAGCAACAGACAAACACACAATTATAATCATTTATACAGAGGAAACGGATGTATTGATAAATAAATAGCTTGTAACATACGCCATAATCTCACCATATGTATACTGATATACGTATGTATATATTACCATTTTATGATGTGTGCCTGTGTTCCGTGTTTGTTTTTATGTATATAAGAGTATACGGGTGTGTAAGACAGCTGTATATATTACAAGAGCGCTCATCAATCTTGTGTAAAAGTAATTATAGATTCTACCCGGTTTCGCTCAGTTAAGAAACAGGCGGGGTAATGTTAGTGGTTGTCTTTTAAACATGTCTTCAGTTCGTTAAGCTTGTCGTTTGGCGGTGTTCTGCTGTTCATGTACTGCAGCCGCCTTCAGCATTTTCAGTCACTGTGTGTATGTGTGCGTGTAAGTATGTGTGTGTGTATGTGTGTACGTGTGTGTGTGTGCGTGTTTGTATATGTGTGTGTTTATGTTTGTGTATGTATGTGTGTGCAGGTGTGTGAGTGCATGTGTGTGTATGCGTGTGTGTGAGTATGTGTTCGTATGCATATGTGCGTGTGCCTGTGTATATATATATATATATATGTGTGTGTGTGTGTGTGCCTGTGTGAGTATGTATATATGTATGTGTGCCTGTGTGTGCATGTATATATGTGCGTATGTATATGTGCATGTGTGTGCACCTGTGTGTGTATGTATATGTGCATGTGTACGCGCCTGTGTGTGTACGTGTATGTATATGTGTGTGCATGTGTGTGTGCCTGTGTGTATGTGTATGTGCGTGTATGTGTGTGCGTGTGCGTATGTATGTGTGTGTGTGTATGTGTGTGTGTGAGCGAGTGTAGGTGTGTGGGTACATCTTTTATCTTATATCTTTTACTTGTTTCCGTCATTAGACTGCGGTCATGCTGGGACACCGCCTTAGAGGAATTTTAGTCGTCGAACGTATCGACACCAGTAATGTTTGTCTTACTTTTTTTAAGGCTGGTATTTATCAGTTCTTTTGCTGAACTGCTAAGTTACGGGAACTTAAACATATCAACACCGGCTGTCAAGCGGTGGTGGTGTAGGAGCAGGGATACGAATACACACACACGTACACGCGCTCATACACACACGCACACACACACACACACACACACACACAC
>NC_068985.1:111604075-111605103 GCF_001194135.2 Octopus bimaculoides
TTGTTTCAGTCATTTGACTGCGGCCATACTGAAGCAACGCCTTTAGTCGAACAAATCTTTGTAGGCCTAGTACTTATTCTATAGGTCTGTTTTGCCGAACCGCTAGTTTACGGGGACGGAGACACACCAACATTGATTGTCAAGCAATGGTAGTGGGACAAACATACACACACACACACACACACACACACACACACACACACACATATATATATATACGACGAGCTTCTTTCATTTTCCATCTACCAAATCCACTCACAAGGCTTTGGTTGGCCCGACGCTGTAGTAGTAGGCACTTGCCCGAGGTGCCACGCTGTGGGACTTAACCCGGAAGCATGTGGTTGATAAGCAAGCTACTTACCACGCAGGTCACTCCTGCGCCTAACAATTCTGCCCGCTCGACGACATGGAGAAATATTTAGTTCGTTAAATATCAGAAACGTGGCCTGGTGGTGGTGAGTCAAGCGAATCCGAGGGTACAGTTTTTGATAATACGATGGTGCTAGCAAGATAATAATAATAATTTTCGTTGAAGGATGGACACATTGAAGTAATGTTGTCCAAGGTAAACTATGTAGATATAAAGATACTATTGTCATGTACTGGATCACTTTGCCATAAAATCTGCTCAGAGCTAATGTCCGGCCAAACGCTATCAGCAACAGTATTAGCAGCACCACCAACAACTGAATCAGCAGCATGGGAATATGAGAGATGAAAATAAAATAATATACAAATCTCATTTATAGTAAGCCAGCCACAGGAAGAACACAAGGAAGTTGTGTGAATCTCTTCTGAAATGTAATTTAATTATGGCGCTTAAGGAAATGTGAAGATATAAGAGTGTAGGTGGATATTTGTACATCTGCTTTTATGTTTAGACACCCTCTCTAAACAACTGCAGCTGTCTCATTTAGGATTCTCGGTTGGTCTATCTATCTATCTATCTATCTATCTATCTATCTATCTATCTATCTATCTATCATCTCTCTCTCTCTCTCTCTCTCTCTATATATATATATATATAT
>NC_068985.1:111605487-111606426 GCF_001194135.2 Octopus bimaculoides
TATATATATATATATATATATATATATATATATATATATATATATATATATACACGCATATATATACACACATATATATAAATATATATACGTATATATATGTTTATATTAAATATAAATTTATATGACATATAAATATATATATACACATGCCCCCCACACACACATGCTCACCTATCTGTCAGTCTGTTTCCACCTATCTGTCAGTCTATCTATCTATCAATCTATCTATCTATCTATCTATCTATCTATCTATCTATCTATCTATTTATCTATCTATTTATCTATCTATCCGTTTGTCTGTCTGTCTCTGTCTCTCTCTCTCTATCTATTTATCTGTCTATATATCTGTCTATCTAGCTGTCTATCTATCCATCATTATAAGTGCGTATGTATGTCTATGTGTATATGTATATATATTTGCGAGTGTTTTTGCGTGTATGTCTGTGTGTATGTGTATTTTTGAATCAACAAAATTGTATTTTGCTATACGTCCATTTTCTACATATCTATTTAGCAAACTGTCATACATTCTTCCTTTATTTGTCCATTTGCCTGCTTCTTTGTCTGTGCGAGCACTCACGTATGTGTGTGAGAGAAAGAGAAAGACTACATGTGTGTGTGTATGCTTTCTATGTATATACACATACTTATATACATACATTCATACATATGTATATGTATACTTGTTAAAATAAAATGCAAGACAGAAAGACGGGTGCGTGAAAGGTAGATGGGTAGATAAAACTTTGTATATATAAATACGTTTGTATTCTATATAGCCGTTTGTATGTCTTTGTTTATGCATGTGTGTATAGACATATGTAAGTATGCATAAGTTTGTATATTTGTGAATATACATATTAATGTATGTAATCGTGTGTGTGTGTGTGTGTGTGTGTGTGTGTGTGTGTGTGTGTGTGTGTGTGTGTGTGTGTG
>NC_068985.1:111611689-111613155 GCF_001194135.2 Octopus bimaculoides
GTGCCACGCAGTGGGACTGGACCCAGAACCATGTGGTTGGTAAGCAAGCTACTTACCACACAGCCATTCCTGCGCCTATATATATATATATATATATATATATATATATGTGTGTGTGTGTGTGTGTGTGTGTGTGTGTGTGTGTGTGTGTGTACATATATATATATATACATATAGATAGCTAGATCGATAGATATGTGTGTATGGATATATATATATGTTTATATTTATTTGCTTATGTCATTATTGTTATTATTATTATTATTATTATTATTATTATTATTATTATTATTATTATTATTATTGTTATTATTATTATTATTATTATTATTATTATGCGATCGTAATAGTGATGCTAGTCTCTCTAGTAATATTGGTTAGCGTTAGTGGTATAACAGCGGTCATCTTGATGACTTTAGTAGAAGAGATGGTAATTGTTTGAAGGCGCGAGGTCCTAACGCTTACGGTATTGCACTCACGATCGCAAGATCGAGGTTTCGATTCAGAGACTGGGCAGTGCATTGATTTCTTGAGCAAAAACACTTCATTTCACGTTGCTTCAGTCTACTCAACGGCGAAAAGTAAAGATAACCCTGCGACACACTAGCGTCCCTTCTAGGGCACAGTTTCTGATCCCGACCATTTATACGTTCTGGAAATCGTGTTGTTGGGTCAAAACCTTAATGACTATTGGCTGATGATGATGATGGTAGTACTTATGTAGTGGTTGTTGTTATTGTCATTGTGTAACCCTGCTCTGATCTGAGATAGGAGACATATGATAAAAAGCTTTCCAGTCATGACTAACCCACCTTTTTTATTCAATGAGTCATTTAAAAATGATTTGCGAATTGAGGAACATATGACTGCTATTTCTAGCAGATTGTTGTTGTTGCTGTTCTTGTTGTTGTTTAGCGCACCAGGTCACACGTCTGGTTGCGTAGAACTATCATTTTAAACATTCCAGTGGTGAACATCACGTCTTTTCCTATGTGTGCCACTTTATCTATCCAGATGCATGGTATCTATCGTGGGCGTTTTAAAGACGGGTGGAAGGCGTGGTTTGGGAGAGATTTAACTTCTATTTCTAGTAGGACATTTGAGCATGTAGAATTTCTCTCATTGGCTATTTGCTTGTAAGTAATGGTCGGTTTGGAGAGGTTACTGTGACACGACAGTGAGGCTGATGTAGATATTGACTGGAGCGCTGCTATCATTGCGGTAGTTGTTGGAGGTGGGGGCGGGGAGAAGGAGGAAGAAGGGTTAATGCCTGGGAGATAATGATGGTGACGGTGGTGGTGGTGGGGAACGAGGAAGAGGAGGGAGAGGAGGAGGAGATGATATTGATGATGGCGATAATGATGATGATAAGTGAGGTGATGATAATGATGACGATGATGATGACGACGATGATGGTGATGACGATAATGATAGTTGTGGTGGTGGTGGTGGTGGTGGTGGTGGTG
>NC_068985.1:111614119-111614415 GCF_001194135.2 Octopus bimaculoides
GTAGTAGTAGTGGTGGTGGTGGTGGTGGTGGTGGTGGTGGTGGTGGTGGTGGTGGTAATGATTATCCTTTCGGTTGTTAACTCAGGTAGATAGCAAAGGAGTATATGCATGTACATGCATGTGTTGAATACATAAGCAGGCGTGCATGTATGCATGTATAAATGTACATATACATGTACATAAACATACATACATGCATATATGCATAACACACCACACATACATAAATACACACACACACATATATATATATACATATATATATATATATATATATATATATATATATATATATA
>NC_068985.1:111614989-111616316 GCF_001194135.2 Octopus bimaculoides
GTGTGTGCGTGTGTGTGTGTACGTATGCATCCCTATATCTTTGCCGAACCGCTAAGTTACGTGGGTGAACAGATGGACTCCGGTGGACAAACGCAAGAGTGGAATAGATGCATATACGCACACACACATACGTATATATATACACACATATATATATATGTATGTATATATATATATATATATATATATATATATGTGTGTGTGTGTGTGTATGTGTGTGTGTGTGTGTGTGTGTGTGTATGTATGTATGTATGTATATATATAGCAATAGATAGACAGACAGATAGATAGATAGATAGATAGATAGATAGATAGATAGATAGATAGTTGGGAATAGTAATTTACTATTGGTACAAAAGCATCGCAAGCAGTCAAACATTCTGATGACATCTTAACACCATAGAAAGACTTGAATGCAATACACAACTGGGCTGGTGAAAATAACATGCCGTTGAATACAGAGAAATTTCACGTACTCTGCACACGGACCACAGATAGATTACAGTCGGAATATACAAGACCAGCGGGTAGTGCAATCTCAGAGGCAGCTTTCTAGAAAGTTTACCACAGTCAAGGGCACTCTGGATTAGTATCTTAAGTAGTTGCGCGATAGCTTTCTTTCATATCTTTAAAAGAGTAACCAAAAACCAACCTAGGCCCGCTGGTGAGTTGAAAAACTCATCAGAATTGTTTATTTGCATATTTCTCAATGGAAAAATGAAAACACATTGGAACAGTTATTTAGTACTTCGCATATCCAAAGAGGGCGTGCAGTCAGTGAACCATTTGTTACAAACAGTGGCCCCTAACTTGTAGCGGACTCAGGCAGATTCTTTAGCTAATATGTAAAATGGATTTAGGGTTCATATATATATATATAAACAAATAGTAATTGAGTATATGCATATATACGTACAGGTATGTGCATACCGACATCCACCTGTATGTATAGGTGCATATCTGGGTACAGGACATTGCAAACAAACGTAGACGAGAAAACACACAAGCCACATAGAGAACATGCTACTTCATCAGCTACTCACGTTTTAACACCGGCGTTTCGACGAGCTTGGGCAGGACGTATCGTTAAAACGGCTCATCCCATGGACCCCAGATTAAATTTGTATACGCAAATTAAATCTAGCCATGGAGGAATGTAGTGGCAGACAAAAAACAAGACAGGAAAACAAACAGAAAAGGCTTTACGGCCAGACGAGAAAAATTATGTGTGTATGAACGCTGTGAAGCACGAACTTGAAAGGGACGAAGTGGTTCATGTGCTTGCTCGGCGATAGCCAAGGAAGAAAAGGATTAATGACCGGAAGCA
>NC_068985.1:111616735-111617882 GCF_001194135.2 Octopus bimaculoides
ATATTGGCTGTGTGGTAAGTAGCTTGCTTACCAACCACATGGTTCCGGGTTCAGTCCCGCTGCGTGGCACCTTGGGCAATTGTTTTCTACTATAGCCTCGGGCCGACCAAAGCCTTGTGAGTGGATTTGGTAGACGGAAACTGAAAGAAGCCCGTCGTATATATATATATATATATATGTATGTTTGTGTGTCTGTGTTTGTCCCCCCGCCTCAACTTCGCTTGACAACCGATGCTGGTGTGTTTACGTCCCCGTAACCTAGCGGTTCGGCAAAAAGAGACCGATAGAATAAGTACTAGGCTTATGAAGAATAAGTCCTGGGGTCGATTTTCTCGACTAAAGGCGGTGCTCCAGCATGGCCGCAGTCAACTGACTAAAACAAGTAAAGAGAGTATGCATATATATATATGTATATGTATATCTATCTATATATGTGTGTGTGTGTGTGTGTGTGTGTGTGTGTGTGTGCGTGTGCAGACTGAGCTATGTGGTTGTATATGTAGGTTGCTAGTGTAGAATTGTTTCGCGAGTATTTTCAGTTTTAGAATCCATTATCAGGCGTGCTCTTCGTGTGTTTATTACAGCGATAAAAGGGTAACCAGACAGTGCTACTGAATCAATCAATCAATTAATCAATTTACCCATTTATCACCTTCCCACCTCTCTCTCTTTTTCCTCTCTCACTCTCTCTCTCTCTCTCAGTGTCTATCTATCTATCTATCTATCTATCTATCTATCTATCTATCTGCATATACGTCTGACTAAATGCAGAGCTATTCTCTGTCACCTCCGTCACGTGATTATAACACGTCAAATTCTCGACCAAAAAAACAAAAAAAAATCTTGCATTGCCAGTTTATTTTGGTACTCTTTGATATAGCGAGATTTAGTGACCATCAGTTTCTCCCGCTGTTACAAACCAAATTAAACTGTAAAGGCACCATACCCGCAATATACATGTGTGTATGTATGTGTGTGCGTATGCAAACATCTAAATGTGCACATGTGTGTATATATCTATGGCTATCTCTTTCTTTCTCTCTCCTTCCCTCCCTCCCTCTCTCTCTTTCTCTCTCTCTCTCTCTCCATATATGTTTATATATATATATATATATATATATATATATATATATATATATATATATAT
>NC_068985.1:111618218-111620177 GCF_001194135.2 Octopus bimaculoides
TTATTTCAAACTAATTCTTTCTCTCTAACCATCAATCCATCTACTTAGCTAGTTTACTCTCATCTTTCTACCTATCTATCTATCTATCTATCTATCTATCTATCTATCTATCTATCTATCTATTTATCTATCTATATATCTCATTTTATTCCAATCATTCGCCATGCTGGACCGCTGAAATCTACAAGTTTCTATCTGCGTTTCTTTTCTATTATTCCTTTCTGTTGAAGAGCGTAGGCTCGAATCGTAAAGGACTTTTTCATTTTTCCTGAGCGTCAAACTAATATATTCGCTTGTTGTTCATACATCTGTTTTCGTCGTTTGTTTTTCTATAAAGTTCATCTATCTATCTATCTATCTATCTATCTATCTATCTATCTATCTATCTATCTATCTGTTTATTTATCTTTCTTGCCTTCCTCCATTGTTTTCATATCCTACTTATCTCAGTCACATCTGTGCACATAATTATACACTAGTACCTATACCAGTTCTAAATCTCCTGCGGTCTGTTAAGCTATACAAATTTTTTTTTTTTTTTTGGTGGTGGTGGTGGTGGTGGTGGTGGTGGTGCTGGTGGTGGATGGGGGAATCTCGTTTTTTAATTAATATTAGCTTCTCGTTCTACTGATAAGTCCATAATTCATGCTGGTTCTTACACATCATTAAATTTTAATATTAATCTGTTCTTAATGTTGTTTCTAATTAAATACATATAAGTTTCTTATAAATACACGTCGCACTGGTAAGCCGCAAATGTGACGAAATACGGTATCTGCTGCTTTCATATTCACTTCTGCGTTGACTTCCGGTTTGCCAGGCTCTGAAGTATATTGTGTTTTTTTAATGCTAAACTTCTTTAAAGGGATTATTCCTGGGCAAAAAGCCGCAGCTTCTGACACTTTAACAACACGTACACTTTAACTGTGTGTGGTATTGGTAATGCTTCAATTATAGATCTACTACTATTACATAATTTGAATAGAATTCCCGTGACTCTTATATTCAGAAGCACTACGACCGTTTTGAATCATCATGCACTCGTGCTTTACAAGTGAGATGCTATAAGATCAACTGTCATGCACTTATAGGTACAGATGCCTCTCCGCATGTGACTTTTCAAAATGTACCTAGGCTTTTTACTTGCCGTTTCGTGGATGGGCTTGAAACGGCATACTGCAAGATGTCTTACGAACCGGAATCATCAGAGCATCGGAAATATTGCTTTACCGTATTAATAGCGATTTATACATTGTGAGTTCAAATTTCACCGAGGTCATATTTGCTTTTCATATCTCCGAGAGCGATATAAAACGAATTGCTTGTCAAGTACTGGGATCGATTCTATCGACCAACACCCCTCCCCTCAAAACTGATCTCGTGCCTAAATCAGAAACCTAATGTAACAAGCTGGATGAATCCTTAGAGCGTCGGGAAGAGAAGCCTTGTTTTGTTTGTTTTGGTTCTTCGAGTTCAAATCCCGCCGATGCTAGCTTTGCCTTTCATCCTTCCGGAGTCGATAATATAAAATACCAATAAAGTACTGAGTTTCATGACATCGAATAAGCCTACTAAACTTTCTGGCCCCTTGTGTCTAGAAGAATCGATAACGCGCCGAACAAAATGCTTACTGGTATTTTTCTGGCTTTTTACGTTCTGAGTTCAAAATCTGCCGAAGTCGACTTCACCTTTCATTATTTAGGGGTCGATAAAACAAGTATCAGTAGAGTACTGGGGTCTAATCGACTTACCCCTCCCCAAAATTGCTGACCTTTTGCCAAAATTTGAAACCATTATTATTATTATTATTATTATTATTATTATTATTATTATTATTATTTACTCTTTTACTTGTTTCAGTCATTTGGCTGCGGCCATGCTGGAGCACCGCCTTCAGTCGAGCAAATCGACACCAGGACTTATTCTTTGTAAGTCTAGTACTTATTCTATCTGGTCCTT
>NC_068985.1:111621651-111623958 GCF_001194135.2 Octopus bimaculoides
ATTATTATTATTATTATTATTATTATTATTATTATTATTATTATTATTATTATCATCATCATCATCATCATCATCATCATCATCATTATTATTATTATTATTATTATTATTATTATTATTATTATTATTATTATTATTATTATTATAAAAGTTAAGCAGTAGAAAGGAGTCTATATATATTTGTTTGGGATAGTAAATAAAGAACTATAATATTAAGAGATCTACTGAACTAAGTTTATTTGGGTTGTCTAATAAAATAAATTATGAAATTGTTATAAATGTATTGTGTTATATTGCACAGAATGATATTGGCACAAATATTAGAGGGTACGTTTGTAGTGATGAAAGGGCAAAGAAAATATAATTAGTCGAGAATCAAAGAATAATCGAGTTCATTCAAAGAAAGTTGCTGCCGTTATTATTATTGGTGTTGTTGTTGTAGTAACAGTAGTAGAATTATTTGATTTTCAGTGAATCAATCTAATTATCTGTTTGTAGTAGATGGGTCTGTGACTATAGCGGTGGAAGTCGCTAATATGTCTGGGTAGATATTGAATTTAAATATAAGTACGTATAGGTTTGGTTTTTAATACAATGATCAAATAAGCAATATAGCATTGTTTGACTGTGAAACAACGTAGTTTTATAAAGTATGAAGTGTGTAAATTATAACGTAAAGGACAGGGTACAAATATGGAAGTTGGTTGGGTAATTTGGGTTGAAATTCAATTTATATGTATGAGTGAATGATGAGGGTTTTGTAAGGGTCATTTAGGTAGGGTTTATGGGCTTATTAAGTTTTGTACAATTGTCAAGTAAGTTTGAAGTAGATGAACAGATATTTTATGTGAAATATCTAAAGTAGTTTTTATCTTTAATGTAAAATGAATACGATATGTATTGGAAAAAAAATTAATGATTGGTTCGTTGATGCAGATTGTCAATGTTTTTATATAATTGCTGATACCCTTACGCTAACGTAAATAAGAGGGCTAAAATTCCCTTATGTTTTAAGTTTTTATACGAAATGCATTCAAAAATTACACGACTTTATTTTTTACCGCCAAAATTAATGCCACGAGGGTGAGATTCTTTGGATACGAGGTGATGCCATTCTTCCTGTGCTTGAGTGAAAATTTTGGTGCAGGTAAGCCGAGTCAGTTCCCGGGTGTTACATCCGGAGTACAGATGTGTAGTGCGCGTTCGTCACAGACGCGCTCGTCGGATTTTCGTTTTCATCGAATGCATTGAGAATAGATATTGTATAAAGTTTTGCCAAAAGCTTGGTGATACTCAAGTTCAAATCATCCAGAGGATTTAGCAAGCCTTTAGTGTTACAACCGCTTCAAATATGGCTGCGCCTCAGTGGAGTGTGAGGTACGCTCAGATCGGCCATCCTCAAGCCGAAACGAGAAGCCGATTGAGAAGTTTCGGCGAATAGTCATGGAAAATCGTCGGGCAACAATCCAGGAAATTGCTCAAGAAGTGGAAATAAGCACAGGATCAGCGTATTCTATTTTAATGGAGGACTTTTGCATGCCGTGAGTGTTGGCGAAATTCATCGCCAAGATGCTGGGAGAGCGGCAGAAGCAACTTCGCATGGAAATCACCCAGGACATGCAAGGCTGTGCAAACCACGACCCAGTTTTTATCTGTTCGATGCGTTCGGTCATCTTGATTGAAAACGAAACTCCGACGAGCACGCACTACATGCCGGTAATCTAGCCAAAACTCGCGGGAACTGATGCAGCTTACCGGTACGAAAATTTTCACGCGTGCGCAGGAAGGGTAGTGTCACCTTCCACCCAAAGGATTTTTGCCCACGCAACATTAGTTTTGGCAAGAAAAAACAAAGTCGGGTACTTTTTGAATGCACCTCGTATAGACAATATGAAATATGCCTGTTAGTTAAGGAGAGAAATGTTTGCAAAGAGTATTTCTATGCAATCCTTCATAGAGAATTAGCCAACTTACTTATTGCTTGGCAAAGGGGAGAATCTTCTATTTAATGTTTTAGTTAATGTTTTATTTTTCAGTTTGAGATTCTCGATGAAATTCTGAAGGGAAATTTCATTGCTTTTCTTCTGGTTACATATAGTATAGAAATGGTGGTAGTACATTAATATGAATGGATTCGTAGTTAGTCTAACGTGTGATATATGTAGGTTGATTCTACAGGAGCTTGATATACAATATCTTTCAGTTTATACGACTGGTATAATGAACATATATTCGATTCTATGCATTTTACAGTATAGGATTTTTAGTTATATATATATATATATATATATATATATATATATATAT
>NC_068985.1:111624330-111628541 GCF_001194135.2 Octopus bimaculoides
GTGTGTGTGTGTGTGTGTGTGTGTGTGTGTGTGTGTGTGTGTGTGTGTGTGTGTGTGTGTGTGTGTGCGTGCGTGTGTGTGTGTGTGCATTTGTCCCCCATCACCACTTCACAACCTGTAACATTAGAGCTTCGGCAAAAGAGAGCGATAGAATAAGTACTTGACTTTAGAAAATAAGTCCTGGGGTCGATATCTTCGACTAAAATTCTTCAAAACGGTGCTCCAGCATGGCTCCAGTCAAATAACTGAAACAAATGAAAGAATAAAAGCATCATACACAGTATATAAAATTCTTTAAAAAAAAACTTCCTTCCCACTCGCCCACCCACCTTTCACTTCCCTTCACAGTTCGCTCCAGTTCCACAGCAGCAACAAAACCAAAACTTGACCGTCTTCTTCACCAACCTATCTCATGGCATCATTCCAGTCTAATTTATTCCTTTGGCAAAAGCCACTTCTCAAGAAATCGTTTTTCTTTTTCTCTTCTTTCCTTTTCTTTTCTTTCCTTTTCTTTTCTTTCCTTTTCTTTTTGTTTTTGGCGGCGGTGAATATTCTTTGATCCATTTTTGTCAGATAGTTTCCAAATTGCTCAGTTTACCAGTGTACTAATTGGTGCAAATATATTTATAATTGTTATTTATGGCCCACTTTCGACTTGCACTACACTGCACCGTATTCTTACTATACCATTCCACCCTCACCTTGTCAAGGAGTTTGATGTATAGACGTCCCAACACCTAACATCCTTCGCTTTCCATTGTATTTATATTCAATGAGAGAAATTCACTGACCAGCAAAATCAACTTTGATAAATTCGATTCCTCTTTGCTATAGACTTCTACATTATTGCTATCGTTGTAATTGCTGTTGTCGATACTATTTTTGCTATTGTTGTTGTTGTTATTGCTGTTGTTTGCTTTATGTTTATCAGTTTAAGTGATTGAAATGTAACTCTTATACATTAGGCTATCGCAAACATCTTCAACACACTCGTAGCACGCTTATGACTGTTAATCCTATTAACTCTTTAAGATTTAAACTGTTCCCATTCAGCTTAAATAATCATGTTCCCGTACTATTTACGTTTAATTTTTAAAATAGCTTATTTACCGAAATTTTATCATCATCGCCTTCGAAATAGTCACCTTGCGTAGCAATACACTGATCCCAGCATTCCCACTATTTCTGGAATCCAGTCTGGAAGTCGTTTTCTGTAAGCGAGTCCAGAATATTCTACGATTCGCTCTGGATCTTGACAACGGTGTTAAAACGGCGACCAGTGAGCTGTATTTTCATCTTGGGGTAGAAATGGAAGTTCGCAGGTGATAAATCTGGCGAACAGGGCGGGTGTGGGAACGACACCATGTTTTTTGGCGAGAAACTCAAGAGTGAGGAGAGCTTGGTGACAGAGTCCTTTTCCGTCTCGAAGAATCCAATTCTTTGCGCTCTACATATCCGGTTACTTTCGTTGAATGTCCTCTCTCGTCGCAGTAGAATTCTCGATTGACGGTCCGGCCTGCGAAAGTTTTTTTCCCTCGCGAGTTCCGGACCCCAGTAATGAACTCATCTGCATATAGCCAATCGGAGCTCACCCTGACCTTGTTGTCAAGTTAACAAACGCACCCTACGAAGAGAAATCAAGACGATGAACGGTGTGAACATGTGAACACTAGCGTATAGCTCTTTCCCCAAAGCCATTCAATATCAAAGGACACCTAAGGCAGTGAGTTGGCTGAATCGTTAGCATGCCGGGCGAAATGCTTACGGCATGTCGTTTTGGTTCGGAACGTTCTGAGTTCAAATTCCGCTGAGGTTGACTTTGTTTTTCATCCTTTCGGGGTCGATAAATTAAGTACTGGGGTCGATCTAATTGACTGGCCCCCCTCCACAAAAATTTCGAACCTTGTTCCTAGTGTGGAGCACTAGGGTTGATGTAATTGATTTGCCCCTTTCCTGAACTGGCTGGTCTTATGCCAAATTTGAAGCCAATTGTAAAGGACATCATCAGATAAAATCAAAACGTGGCACAGTAGAAACGACTATACAGTCTCTCAGTTTTCAACGAAACTCCTTGGTATTCTACTTTACAAAAGACAATACACCTTACTGTCTTAATATGTCTTATAAGCGTCAAGACATATTGAGTAATGTAGCTAGTACTGTCTTTCCCATATCGTTTTAATATCTCTGAGGTTTTTGTTGCTACTTTCATTAAAGATATTAACATTTAGCTATTGATTTGCATGTGGATAGCGGCTCTGAGTAATTACCGTACTTGTTCCTGTATAAGTTGCATTCGTGTACAAGTCGTACTCCGAATTTAGAGAGAAATCTTCATAGTTTTAGCTTTACTCCTTTATCAGTCATATACCAGTTTTTTTTTCAGACAAGAATCAAACGTAAAATAGTGTGACTTATACACGAGTAAACACGGTGAACTAAATTTGTTTTCTTTTTAAAATATGTTAATTTTAACGTCTGTCCTTATACAAGTGTAAATTTATTTAGTAATTCTACAAACTTTACTGGGATAGCTGTGCATCGCTAATGACGTTTAACGTGACTTAAGCCTGTAGGGATTGTCTCCCCATACCTTCCAAAATGATTAAATTAGTAGTTAAGTGAATGCTAACATGCTTAATATAGACTAGAAAATTTAAATTAATTAATTAAAGCTACATTCTTAGTGGGGAGAACAAACCATTATTTTAATGAGTTTTCCTGGTCAACCAAATCAGGCGAGACATGGAATTAAAATTAATTATTGTTAATTAATATTAATGAACCTGATCTTTAAATGTGTTTTGACATTACATTTGTAGCAACTTCAAGTTGCATATTGATTAAAACAACTTTGTCTAGCGTACAAAATTGTCTCAGTATAAGCGAGACAATCTTGTACAATCTTACATTGATGTTAAGTACTGTGTGCTGTCAAAAGGGACGAGATTCACATGATCCTATTCGAGATGGTTTTCGGGGGGTCTCCCCGTAGATATAGGATAGGTTTGGCGTATGTTATCTGTGTTGGTGTCTGCACCATATATGTGTGCGAAAGGTAGAACAGAAGTATGAAAACTTCAGTACTTTCTCCTCTGGAATATCGGCCTTCTGGAATTCGTTTTAGGAAATATTCCCTTCGTGTATCTGACGAGTTGCGATAGTCTCGTATGAATGTTAAACATGTCGATCTCGCCGAAACCTAAGGACATGTGAACACTAGCGTATAGCTCTTTCCCCAAAGCCATTCAATATTAAAGGAAACCTAAGGCAGCGAGCTGGCTGAATCGTTAGCACGCCGAACAGCTAATTTTTCCCCACGAGAGTTCCGGACCCCAGTAATGAATTCATTTGCATACAGCCAATCAGAGCTCACTGTGAACTTGTCAAGTTAACAAACGAATGAATCGACACCATATTTATTATTTTTTTAAGCTTAAGACTTGTTCTATCGATCACTTTTGCGAAATTGCTAAGTTACACTAACATAGGACAAACACGGACACAAAGAGACGTGGACAAGGTACCATACAGTGGGACTGGACCTGAAGTTAGATGATTGGAAAGCGAGCTTCTTACCACACGGTGACCATGCGTTTAGAGGTTTTGTAATGCATATTAAATCCATTTACTTAGGCTTACACTAGGAATACGGTTCTTACTCACTGGCCCACGAGATCTAAATTATGCTACATTGCGGCCCTAACCTTTTTTCACTTGCGGCACACTTATATTCTTTTCGGCGGCACACCTGAACTAAAAATGTAACTAAAAGTATTGGTAAAAAATTATATTCAGGTTACACTGTGGTACACCTAGCTAGCATCGTCTCATGGCACACCAGTGTGCCGCGGCATACCGGTTGTGGGGCACTGGGTTAGAGAGAGGTAAAATTGTAATACTAACCAAACTATTTCACATCGACTTTAGGTAACGACGGTGATCATATGCGAACCAGTGATCCCTTAGCGTCTCAGCAATTTACCAACTCCACAAAAAAAGAAACATTAGAATCTACTGATGACTAATTCTCAGAAAATTTATCAATATCATTAGAAGAGCTAATACACTCATAGTTGATTCATAGTCATTAACGGATATAAAGAAAAAGCGAGGGGTCAACTGGAAGCACAACCAACGACACTTCATTAGTCTATACTCGCCAACGATAAAGAATAAATGTATAATCATATATACATATATATAAATAT
>NC_068985.1:111629446-111629770 GCF_001194135.2 Octopus bimaculoides
ATATATATATATATATATATATATATATATAGCAATAAGAAAATGGAGGTCAATATGTGGTACTCATTCACTTGCAGACATTGTATTATGTCAATTTACTTGTTTATTTTTCAACTAAGTGGACAATAAAAACAATATACAAACACATATGACATATTGTGTCATATCAGTAATTAGAAATTAAGAAGGACATCAAGTTACCGAAGAAGGGACAATGTCTTACAGCTGTTTCAGCGTGTATATTGGATAGATATTATCCCTTAGTGGGTTGGATTCACAACCCTTAACATTCTTGGATTATATACATATATATATATATATATA
>NC_068985.1:111629842-111631439 GCF_001194135.2 Octopus bimaculoides
TATATATTTATACAGAGAGAGAGAGAGCGGAAATGAGATTGAAGAAATAACTTTAAGTAGACAGTGACAAGCAATTAAGCTGCAAAGTCAAACGAGGGTGTATTTAGTACCACAAAAGAAAAATTCGTCGTTTATTGGAAATCATCTTTGCTCTAGGATATGGCAGAACAATAGCTTTGTGACAGCAAATAGGAAGAGTAGAAAATCTCAAGAATCAAGAATTGTCTGAAACTGACTGACATACGTAAAGGAAAATACAGTCTGCTTGGCTGGCGACAACGGAGTACCTGTAGTATGGTTCCTGCCTCAATAAGCGTCGTAAGCACAACATCTGTCCTACATGATCTTCTGTAGATGAGATATAGAACATTTTTATGGCGTGGCTAGTTTCCATAAATGAAATTAAAATGAACTACGAGGAAATAAGTCAGGGTTTTGTCACATGTATGTATATGTATGTGAGCATGAGCATAACATGCTATATGTTATCCTGTGTAAAGCAACGAGCTGGCCGAAACTTTAGTACGCCGGGCGAAATGCATAACGGTATTTTGTCTGTCTTTGCGTTCTGTGTTCATATTAAATCGAAATCGAATTTGCCTTTCATCGTTTCAGGGTCGATAAATTAAGTATCAGTTGCGTACTCGGGTCGATCTAATCGACTGGCCCTCTCTTCCAAAATTTCGGGCCTCGTGCCTAAAGAAGAAAAAAATATATTGTCCTATGTCTACATATAATATAAAACACATCTATGCATGTACGCACGCACGCACGCACGCACGCACTCACATACATACATGCATGCATTCATATAGATACATACATACATACATACATAAATACATACATACATACATACATACATACATGCATACACACATACATACATACATACATACATACATACATACATACATGCATACACACATACATACATACATACATACATATATACATACATACATACATGCACACATACATATATACAGACAGATAGATAGATTTTTGTCATATCAGGGCGGAGGATAAGGCTTGTTGCTAATCTGAGTTTTATGTATTCCATTGATAACATATATATATATATATATATATATATATATATATATATATATACATAAACACGCACATACACATATAGGAGACTTCTAATAATTAAAAATAGAAGCCGTCGTAATCGTATGTATATGTGTATGTCACAGTGTGTGTGTGTGTATGCATCTGTGTGTGTGTGTTTATAGGTAGAATTCTCAAACGTGTGATAGCATATATGTATTAGCATATATGTGCGTAGATGTGTATTTGAGGGTCAATGCAGCTGTTCATTACCCCATCACACACACACACACAAATACATATACAGGCATGCACACGCACATACACACACAGACTTGCATCAGAACCGCCAATTACCATTAGCACTGATGCCAAGATATTTATGTGATGGTATGATGGTATAGCTACAAAAACCAGTGATGCCACTGTCGATGCTTGGCACCGATTCAATCGGGATGTTGGCCACTACGCATCACACAGCTAACCTTCCTTTCTTTCCATTGTTTTATGAGTTACGGTGAAGGGGCATTTCTCTTCATATATA
>NC_068985.1:111632070-111634321 GCF_001194135.2 Octopus bimaculoides
TATATATATTGGGAGAGAGAGAGGGGGAGAGAGAGACGCACGTGTTTCTTTTATATATAGACACAAAGGAAGATTAATATAGATTAATACTGATGCACTGTTTATGAATGTGTGTTTGTGTGTGTGGTGTGTGTGTGCATGTGTGTGTTTGTGTGCATGTATGTGTTAGTATTTACTCGTACACTTATGTATATATATATATATGCAAGTTTGCTGCATATTTTTTCTCGTTTTTTCTTCCTTCTTTCTTTCTTTCTTTCTTTCTTTTTTCTTTTTTGTATGATTTCAGGCGTGACTATTTAATCTAGATAATTCAGCGTTGTACTGAGTGGAGTATTGTTATTCAAAGGTGTCTAGAAAGGCAACACTTGCCTATGGTCCTCCGTCGAAATGCAGTGGTGATCATCTTCAACTGTGATTCTTTTACTGATTGTGCTACTTAAAGATAAACCGCAGCGGACGACGCAACCTATGAGTCTTGCGGTTTATCGTGTGTATCCGCACCTTCCGTGCGGAGAAATTATAGAAGTAGTCGTGCCTCATTCCCGCCTCCGTGCGTGACATTCCATCGACCACTATAAGTACCTCTTCTTAAGTCCAATATTCATGATCTATATTGCAAGAGAAGTAAAGGTCCCTGGACAATATTGTCAGTAGTTCTTGGAGTCATTTACACCACAGGAAACGTTAACTGATTTCAAAAATTGCGAAGTGAGAAAGTGCTCTCACGTAACCAAGAGTTGTTTTGACTCTTATTTCTAGCAATGCTGGTGACTACTAGCACTCTACGTCACTTTATTGACGTCTATACTTGTTGACTTTTGGTTCTAAATTGCGAATAGCCACCTTAATAATTTATAATTCTCACTTCAATATTTTCAAAATCAATCAATGTTCCGTATGGTGTTCTCTATAAGGCTGACAAAGTGAATTAGGTTCTTTAACCCTCGGCGACGGAGTAATGGGTCACAGATGAGGATTACTTCAATTTGCAATCAGTGCTGATATAACTCGGTTGTAGTAAGGCGGGAGCCTGTCTCTCTTGTTAGTCATTTATATATACATATATATATATATATTAGTACATATACACATACACAGGCATCCATACATACAAATATACGTACATATAAATATACATACACACATACGCACACACGTGTGTAGTTAGTTAGTAATCTGCTATCGTGTATCACTTATCCAAATTTCAGATTATTCGAAGCAGTTTCTAAGATGTCAACAATATTTATCTTTTTTTTTTTTCTTCTTGCTTCTGTTATCCAAACTCCAGAATAATACTGGTGCTACAATTTCGTTTCTTGTTTACATTGGTTGCAAGCAAACTCTAATAATTGAACAATATGCAGAAAATGTAAATAAAAACAAGATCATATTAAAAAGGTGTTACCTACGCTGGTAGATAACACCCTTTTGACAATTGCGTCTTTTCTCATGAAAAATACAACTCTTCGATTCGCCACTTAATTTGATAGCAGTCACGAATATAAATAACATTAAAATCCGTATTAAACGAATGAGGCCAGGATTTAATTGAAATAGTCATCTATGTATCATACTTAATGTATACACAATGTCAATAGGCCATATATTGCAGTGTTTGTCTTGAGATAACATCTATGCTATACGCATCTGAGCATGTAGCTGGCTATGATTAAGAACTATTGACAATGCTCAATTAGGCTGAAATACCTCGGGTGCACACACTGGCCGGTCCTGGGATGAATATTCGGCTCTCTCTAATATCTATTGTTTTTAACTCAGCAAGTTCATGAAATATATAATCTCAGGACAAATACTGCTGTAACTTGTGATACATAATGTGGATGTGCGTGGCTTAGTGATTAGTGATTAGTCATGATCGTAAGATTGTGGGTTCGATTGCTGGACCAGGAAATGCGTTGCGTTCTTAAGCAAAACACTTCTCTTCGCGTTGCTCCAGTTCACTCAGCTGGCAAAATTTAGTAATCTTGCGACGGACCGGTGTCCCGTTCAGAGAGCAATATATATATATATATATATATATAGTCTACACATGAGATCCAGAGATTATCCCTATAGAAGACTCTTAGTAATGCTCAAATGATTCCAACTTAGACTCAGATGTCTTTTTTTAGGGGATCAACTCCACAGGGTAAAGAATGGCTGTAAGTGGGATCTAGGTGAGCGAGCATAATTGCTTCTCTCTCTCTTTCTCTCTCTCTCTCTCTATCTCTTTCCCTCTATGTGTGTG
>NC_068985.1:111634415-111635482 GCF_001194135.2 Octopus bimaculoides
GTGTGTGTGTGTGTGTGTGTGTGTGTGTGTGTGTGTGTGTGTGTGTGTGTGTGTGTGAGTGTGTGTGTGTGTGCCGTAGAAAACTGGAAATTCGGTCTTATGATTCAATATTACTCGGAAAGAAGCTTTATCCTTTTATCTTATTTTAACCCATAAATGGCAATATTAAAACGATTTAAACACATAAAATGACGGATATGATAAACTATTTAAAAGTATAGCAAACTCAAAAGTTATGTACATCCATTTTGTTTCGAGTGAGTATTTGTTAAACGTAACAAAGCCGGTTGCTGTTACCAACATTGTAAGGACAGAATGAGCGTCAAAGAGAATCAGTCACAAAAACGACATTTCACAGTCACTGGATCGTGATGAAACGGTATCGAAAATTGCAAAAGAGGACAAAGTTTTGTCTATTGAAAAACATAATAAAAAAAACTTTGTAAATATGCATTGTTGTCGTTGTTTTTTTTTTCTTTTGTCTTTGTCAAATTATGTTCAATATGGCTCCCTTTGTTTACGGTCGATTCGGTTATCGGGATAATCAATTATCCCAGCCAAATACACCCCGCCAGTTTCGTTCATATAACCGTAGTGTGTGTATGTGAGTGAGTGTGTGCATGAGTGGGTGCGTGTGTGTATCTGTGGCATGTGGATGCGTGTGTGTATGTTTGTGCCAGTGTGTATCTATACAACAGTATGATCTTCTCTACTATGCAATTACAGATATTATTACACACACATATACATTTGTATATATTTATACACACGCACACACGCACACACATATACATGCATACATACATACAAGGTGGGTGTGTATATGTACGTAGCTATATATGTGTATATTTATACTCACACGCACAAAAGCACGCAATCACAAACATACGCAATACACGTAACTCTATAATGTACAATAGAGTATAGAACACATCTATATATTATTAGCCAACACTATAGCTTATAAAGAATGTTAACATAATAAATGCAGTACGATTGCGGACGGAAAACGAAGGAGCATCTATATAAGCATAATGCAATTCACACACACACACACACACACACAC
>NC_068985.1:111636225-111636799 GCF_001194135.2 Octopus bimaculoides
ATTAAAAATGATAGAGATGGAAAATGGAATAAGAGAGAATGAGAAACTTTATTGTTCATAACGATCGTTTCAACCTATCTTACGTCGATCCTTCACGGTTAGGATACTGTACAACTAATTGAAGTACATCCGTCAGTGCAGAAGTGTCTCGGCAGGAGATTAGACATATGTGCGCATGTGTGCATATGTTTGGCACCAATACTGTTTGATTTGTTTATGTCCCCGTAACTTAGCGGTTACGAATAAAAACCGATAGAATATGGGTGTCTCGCTAAATATACCCTGTTTCACTCGGTTATGATACATAGTGTTAGTGACCGTAGGTTTTAGCCCTCGGGAAGGAATGGCCCAGGGCCATATATATATATATATATATATATATATAAGTCATATTTAGTCCCTCGATAGCGTGAGGCATTAATACACAGTTAATGCCCTTTATATATAATTAAATATATCTATGAAGAAACGATGAATTTTTTCATTACGAAATTTTTCGTTATTTTTTCATTATGAGGTTTTTTTCACGCTGACTACTTGATAAATTCTTATAAAGAATTTATCCTATATTATG
>NC_068985.1:111644362-111645436 GCF_001194135.2 Octopus bimaculoides
TATATATATATATATATATATATCAGCTAGAATAATATACACATAAAGCAAATTTAATTAAGTGAATATGAAAATATGAAAAGTTTGAATATAATCATACGTATAAGAATTCTAAGCACAATAGAATGTGCGGTTTAAAAATAAATAGAATATATAGGTCCACAAACCATGAATTATCGCTTTCATAGAAATAAAGAATGTGCGAAACCATAAATTTCCTCAAAGAAAACCATCTCGATTATTATTATTATCATTATTATTATCATTATTATTATTATCATTATTATTATTATTATTATTATTATTATTATTATTATGATTAATATCATTATTATTATTATTATTATTATTATTATTATTACGATTAATATCATTATTATTATTATTATTATTATTATTATTATTATTATTATTATTATTATTATTATTATTATTATTATTATTATTATTATGTTGCTACCTTGTTCGCTAATCGTCAATTGTTCCCCCATTATCATTGTTGCTTTCGTTCACTTATCTTTCCATTCAACATTATAGAAAATAATACTCTTCTGCCAAATGTTAATGGCAGAGGTGTTCGGTAATGAGTGAAAAGATACAACACTTATTCGTACATTAATTACTGTTTGCATTCTGATTTAACCCACAGTGAGGCTCCGTAATATTTCAATATATTTCAATTCTGATTTACGCTACGTTGTGCATAAAATGAAAATTGTTCAATGCGGAGCTGAAAAAAAAAAAAATATATATATGCAAATTAGGCAACCATTACGATGCTGGTTTAATTCATGATTACTTTATACACTGCACAGGCGCTTAACCTGGTGATTAGGGTGTTACGCTCATGATCGTAAGATTGTGGTTTCGATTCTTGGGTTGTGTTCTTGATCAAAACACTTCATTTCACGTTGTTCCAGTTCACTCAGCCGCAACTGAGCTTCAGCAATAGCTGGGAAGTCAACTTTGTGAGGACTGGCGCCCTGTTCAGGAGGAAGCCGTTGTAATTTCAGAAACATATATATATATATATATATATGTTTCTGAAATATATATATATATATATATATATAT
>NC_068985.1:111645848-111648008 GCF_001194135.2 Octopus bimaculoides
CTCACAAGGCTTCGGTTAGCCCGAAGAAGCCGTAGTAGAAGACCCTGCCCAAAGTGCCACTCAGTGGGAATGAAACCAGAACTATTTGGTTGGGAAGCAAGCTTCTTACCACACAGCCACAACATATTGATTTTTATGTGAGTAGTTGCAAGCCTCTTGCCCAGGGCTTCTCTAGTTCAGGTGAAAGGGCCGCTGCAAATAAACCCTGTGGGATCTTTATCAAAGCGCAACATGTAGTATTCCGAGAAAAAGAGAAAAGTAAGACAGAGACTTAATTCATCGATCTTGGGCGGTTAAAATACAATGTTGATTCGGGCAGGATTTGAACTCTGATTACAGTCAACCGAGTATAATCCAGCATATTATTTTATTCAGGGTTCTCGCCGCTCAGCGAATTGCCCACCAAATATCAATAATTTCGAACTGAGGCACCAAACCAGCAATTTCGTGGAGATAGCGTTAAACGATGTTATGAACTCCAGTACTGGACTGGTGCTTTTTTTTAATTATATGCCCAAAACGGATGAAAGGAAAAGTTGACTTTGGATGGGATTTCAATTTTGGAATTCAACAACCGGAAGAAATGCTCAAATACATAAAACTGAGTGATTTCGCTAAAAACTTTGAGTAATTTCTCTCATATTAATATGCATCCATTCATCCAAAATTATAATTATACTTAACGATAGATAGATCGACAGATAGAGAGAGAAAGAGAGGGAGGGGGAGAGAGAGAGAGAGAGAGAGAGAGTCAGACAGACAGACAGGCTGACAGATAGATAGATAGATAGATATCTTTTTATTATAGCCACACAGGGCTAAATACAGAAAATGGACAAGTTACAATGCAGAGCTTTTCTTTGGGGGGGGGGGATAATTTCGATCAAAAGGGATCGCGGAAAAAAAAAAGGTGGGGATTTCGATCATAAGGGATCGCGGGAAAAAAAGGGGGGGGGCGATCAATAGGGATCGTGTATCACAGTCAATGTAAAAAAAACGGGGAACAGGTTAGGTTTATCCGTGGAGATATAGATAGATAGATAGATAGATAGATAGATAGATAGATAGATAGACAGATAGATAGATAGACAGACAGACATACAGACAAATAGATAGATAGATAGATAGATAGATAGATAGATAAATAGATAGATAGATAGATAGATAGATAGATAGATAGATAGATAGATAGATAGATTAACGCTGTTTCGGTCGCTATTGCTGCTGAAACTACTACTACTACTACCACTACATCTACTACTGCTGTTGCTGCTAAAACAACAACAACAGCAGCTACTGCTACTGCTACTACATAACTACAAATCAATGCGGAAGGGTTTAAGTTGTGGCTTGATTTACAAGATGCAGCAGCCAAATCTCTCCCTCCTCAAATCGCACACTACTGTGCCAAAAGTTGAAGCACAAGATGTAGAATATGATCTAAAAATTACGGTAATTTTTTTTTAATCAGGAGCAGATGGTAAAAGCTGAGCTATTTCGAACAATAACATCTACTACTAAAGAGAAGACCATGGGCTAAACAACAACAAAAATCACCCCCATCCCTCGCTACAACCACCACCACCACCTCCAACAACAACAACAATAACTGCAAACCGTAAGAAAGTTCGCTGAAACAAACGATCAGAGAGGATTATGTTGGCAACGGAGAGAAGAGAGATTGCGGTATCCAGTGTTATTGGATGTCAAAGGTTACGGAAGAGTGTCCCGATGGACGATAGACGAATCTGATATTATTGATTAGTAACAGGGTGAGAGAGTAGATAGATAGATATATTGGCGGTCATTCAGAATTTCTAAGTTCTAAATATATATATATGTAAATATATGTGTGTGTATGTGTGTGTGTGCATGTGTGCATATATGTATACACATCTGAATATGCATACGTATGCATATGTATATATGTTAATGTGTACGCATATATATATGCATGTGTGTGTATATATATATATATATATTTATATATATATATAGATATATATATATACATACATATATATATAGGTAGGTAGGTAGGTATGTAGGTAGGTAGATAGACTATATATCTATATATATTCATATATACATATATATATACATACATATATATATACATATATAAATATATATATATATATATATATATATATATATATA
>NC_068985.1:111648110-111649322 GCF_001194135.2 Octopus bimaculoides
TATATATACATACATATATACATACATATATACATACATATATACACACACACATATACGCACTCTCTCTCTCTCTCTCTCTCTCTCTCTCTCTCTCTCTTACACATACACGCAAACGCATTAAAAATCTAAATGAATGGATATCCGTCTGCTGGTTGTTCAAGTGAATTTCCTTGCCATTGAAATATAATGTAAGACTATGGTAAAGCCCACTTGCCCAAATGCTGTTCAGTAGCATCGAACCTGAGACCTTGTGATTCCGAAGCGTTCTTCTTAACCATTCAGCCAAATGTGGCAGTTTGTGAGCGAAGGGGGTAGAGAGTGCTCAATACCTGCTGGATTATATAGTTCATTTAAACTGAAATCGGTTTGTCGTGATCTACTAGAATTAGAAGTTGAATGTGTCGCAAATTTACACAGTAGTTTTAAATAAAGACAGAATGAATAATATGGTTCTCAGTGCATAATTCCTCAAAATAAGACATGATGGTCCCAGCTGGAGAGCTTTTTAAATAAGTTTGTTTAATCAAGACCAACTTGGAGCGAAACAATAAAAACAACATCACCAATAACCATATAAGCGAAAAGTAGAGATCGAAGTCTTCAAGTATATCGTAACGCCAGCATGGATACCGCAATGCATACACAGACAAAAACGGAATCATTATAGAAAGTGCTTTTTTTTTTTTTAACAAAAAAAGACACCCCATAAAGCAACATGAAAGAATGCAACACCAATTGTACAATAGAACTAGCTAGCCTGATTAAAAACTCTGAGCTTACTGCCAACATCACACACAATAGAAACAAAATCCTCAACACCAACGAAACAAACAAATAAGCTAAAGAAGGAAATAACAAAGAAATTAAATCGTAAAAATACATCGGAAACTGGCAAACATTCGTGTCGAGCGTAAACCACAAAATAAGTAGTAAAACGTAATACGAAGTAATTAGTAACATAAAAAAAAACTAGCACCCAATAAAAGCCATACCATACAACACGGCAGTTTAACAGTTCAAGTAACAACGTAGTTGTTTTAACAGCAGCAAGTAAAGTCATAATGAACTGCTGAATCCCCAGGATCTGAAAACTAGTAAAAACAATTTATAACTTTTGTAAAGTCTAACAAGAACTATATGCGTACATAAATACACATACACGCATATACACATACATACATAGATTCATACATACATACATACATACAT
>NC_068985.1:111649775-111650515 GCF_001194135.2 Octopus bimaculoides
TATATATATGACTTCAACAATGTAACTACACATGTGCTGTTGGTGATTTCTTTTCCTTGTTTGGACTTTCCCTTTCTCCTTTCCAACGAAAAGCTATGCTCGAAGCGTCAGAAGTTCTCTCCTTTTACTGAGCGTCAAACTAACACATTCCATGTGCACTTTCTCTTGTTTGTTATTGCTAATTTTATTGTTCGTTTATTTGATTTGATTATACACACACACACACATATACATATATGTTATTCAATATTTCATTTATTCAATAAGACAATCAATACTTCATTTCATTTTAGTATATATATTATATATTCTATATCTTACATTAATATTATAAGAATATAAATAACACAAAAAAACTGACTTGGAATTCCTTTGAGTAATATATATATATATATATATATATATCATAAATATATAGGGATTGACAGTAACCTGCTTCTCCAACATACTGAGAATTCAGAAATAGCAGTCAAAGAACTACTGATTTCAAAACTACAAATTATTACTCCAGATTGATAGCGATATTTTTGATACACACAGAACAAAAAACAATAGAGAAGAGTAAAAAACACTTGCCTTTTAGTTAATTTAGTACAATTGTTTCACAGTTAAGAGTACATAATACTCTATTCTGATCTTCAGCTAAATATTCTAATAAATTTGTTAATGTCTAAATAACTCACGTTAATTTTGACCATGTGAACATCAATACCACGTGAAGAAGACGTTAAGAAATTTAT
>NC_068985.1:111651060-111653924 GCF_001194135.2 Octopus bimaculoides
TATATATATATATACACATATAGATGTAGGTATGTACATATATGTATGGATATATGCATATATTTATATATTATTTATGTTATTATATATATATATATATATATATATATACGTTTGTATGTATGTATGTATATATCTATATATATATCCGTATGTATGTAAGCATATATATGTGTGTAGCATATAGATATTTATAAGTATGTAACTTTCAATGCCAAAGTTTGCTACAAGTCCTCCCAAGATTTTTCAAATGTATGTCACTACATACCATTCCTTCCTTCGTTCAAGGCAGTAGGGTCTAAACGCTTTAGCTCTTCCCAGTAACTGACCTTGTTGCATTGAGACGATCTTCTTTGTCTAGATTCGCAGGATTGTGTCGGGTTCCGCCGTTCATATGTGTGTGTGTGTGCGTGTAAATATATATATAGGTATATATGCATATATACATATATTGGGCCATCCCATAAAAAATGCCGAGTGGGACAGGATAGACTATCTGCATCAACTTGCTATAAAAAGCAGGTAGTAATTTTATCTTGTACTTAGTGCAAGTGTTGAAGAGTGCATTTCGATTTTAACTGTTATTTTTTAAAAGTTATAATTGAAGTGACAAAGGAGCATATTCGCCATATTTTTTTTAATGAGTTCCATAAAGACAACAACGCAAAAGCAAGTGCGGGAAATATTAATGCAGTATATGGGGATCGGACAATAATCGTAAGCCAGTGTCAACAGTGGTTCCAGAAATTCCAAGCCTGAAACTATAGCCTAGAAGACGAGCTTCGTCCTGGAAGGTATGTAGAGCTCGGAGCAAACCCTGGTGGAACAAAATCCCATCGTAACTGCTGAGACAAGCTTGGATTTGGTCATTCAACCGTTCATAGACACCTGCGTGCCATCGGAAAAATCAGTAAAGTGGATTAATGTGTTCCTCACAAGCTTTCCGAGTCTAATCACGTGCAGAGAATGAATGTGTGCTCTTCCTTACTGTCACGTCTCACGAATGAACCTTTTATGGACTGAACAGAGGTTGGTGACAAGAAATATGTTCTCCATGAAAATGTCAAGCAAATAGGTTTGTCGATACAAACGCATGAAACCCACAACCCTTGAGTCACTCTGTTACTTCTGCCAAATATTTAAAAAAATAGATAAGTAAGCATATATAGATATATATTAAAATACTGTTATCGCTATTTAAAACAAGTAAAAACCAGAATTAATTGTGATGGATTGACTAATTTGAATTCCTAGCTTTACGTTTTATGCACGCCTCAAATGTCCTGCAAAGTTTCAACCTTCATATTATCAGCTCCCTAAATTTCCTTTTTAATGTGAATTTATGCCAACTCGATCAAACCAATGACGGAGCCTCTACATATTGGTTCATGGAGTGTTAAATATACTGTTTTAATCGAGGACAGGATGGTCAGATCTAGAAAGTCTCGATTGTAGGTCAGCTCGCTTTTTGCTGATCAGAGGCTAAATTTCAATCACCTAATTACCATTTAAAATTAAATACAGTATCATTTAAAATTAATATCAACAAGGAGGGCTTGTAGATTGAGCCAATATTCGTTCGATTGACTACCTACATGAAGGGTACCTGAAGCCTTTGGGGAACCTTCGGTCTATGAGGTCTTTAACGTCTTGTTTCTGGAATGTATGGATTTCGCACAAAAATACAATTTCGTTGACTATGTACTATTAAATTTATTCTCCTAAATCTTTTTAAAATGTCATTAAAAATTCACATAAGTTTTGTTTTATTTTCTGTTTTTAAATTTTGTAATTAAATTTTCGCAAGAAACTCCGTGTATTCGATAAAATTTTCTGAAATTCGGCCTAATTAGATTACATATAATTGAATGAGGTCTTCAAATATTTAGAGAATGTAAACAACTTAATAATGTAAGCAGCTATGTGCTTAGAGCCAATTCATTTACATAAACGTACAAATTTGACGCCTGGACAGTAATTACGAGACAAGAATCTGTGTATTCAGCATGATACGGTCTTTTTCATTATATTATTACATGGCTCGAGTTTCCATAAAGTTTTCGTGTTATGTGTACGAATCCAAAAAGCACTCTCCAATGCAATCACACTAAAACGAACCACGATGAGTTTTTACAAATATTTGTCTTCCTCCATATATAAATAGATACATACATATATATGTATATATATGTATGTATGTATGTATCTATGTATGTATGTATATTATGTATATATGTGTGTGTGTACATATATATATAAACATCTACATATATATATATGTATATAGACACACACATATATATATGTTTATACATACAAGTATATATGTATATGTATACACACACTCACACACACACACACACACACACACACACACATATATATATATATATATATATATATATAATTATATATGTGCGCTTATGTATAGCCACTTTGATAGCGGACATAGAGATGGTTAGACGGCCATGCTCAGTTGCAAAGACAAACCGAAGAGAAATATTTCAACAATCAATATACGTTATGAGACCTTTCAGTAAGTGGCCCGCGAACTGAAAGACTGGAAATCTGTCTGTCAAATCTGGCTGCATCTATCGGCTACGAGAACAAAGAGAGAGGACAAAAGCATTATCGAACATAGCAATAAAATTGCCCCGTAATCCTCACCTTTGCACGATCTGTGGACGGGTTTGAAAGTCCTTGGTGGGACTGAAATGTTAGACTCGGCTTAAAGATCTAAGCTGAATAAGCTAGATAAGTTGTTAGATCCTCATACACCAAAACCTATGGGAGAGTTCATCATGTATTATATACATGTGTGTGTGTGTGTGTGTGTGTGTGTGTGTGTGTGTGTGTGTGTGTGT
>NC_068985.1:111655469-111657008 GCF_001194135.2 Octopus bimaculoides
ATCTTTTATTCTTTTACTTATTTCAGTCATTTGACAGCGGCCATGCTGGAGCAGCGCCTTTAGTCGAACAGGACTTATTATTTGTAAGCCTAGTACTTATTCTATCGGTCTATTTTGCCGAACCGCTAAGTTACGGACACGGAAACACACAAACATCGGTTGCCAAGAGATGGTGGGGTGATAACCACAGGCACACAAATATATTATACATACATATACATAGCCACTACACATTCTTTCTTTTCTCTCTTTGTTTCTTTCTGTGTTCCTTTCTGTGGAAAGCGTAGGCTTGAAACGTTAACAACTTTTTCACTTCCCGAGCGTTAATCTAATACATCTGTTTGTTATCTACACCACTGGTTTCTTTCAGTTCCTGTCTACCAAATACACTCACAAGGCTGTGGTCGGCCCGAAGTTATAGTAGAAGACACTTGCCCACAGTGCCACGCAGTGGGACCGAACGCGGAACCATGTGGTTGGGGAGCAAGCTTCTTACCACGCAGCCACGCCTATTGTTCACTTCGAATTACTGGAAAAAGGGAAAAGTATCTCTGTAGAACTTTATTATCGACAATTTGAACTTGTTGATCAGGTTTTGCTCAAAAAAAGAAGCAACCAGTTCTAGAAACAAGAAAGTGAGTCATCCTGCAACATGATAATGCAAGGCCACATTCAACGAAGGTATCCAAAGAAAGGATAAATTCATGGGGCTGTGAAGCTTTACCTCACCCCTGTCTATTCACCAGACCTTGCACCATCAGATTTTCACTTATTGAGATTACGCGAACACTTTACCAGCGGGGAAAAAAAAAATTGAGAAATTGGGACGATGTCAAAACGGCACTCCACTTATTATTTTTTCTCTTCTAAAGAACCTGTTTTTTTGGCTCGAGGAATCAGTATACTGGTGCATGTCTGTACATGTAGAGAAAGAGAAATAAAATGAGAGAGAGAGAGAGAGAGAGAGAAAAGAAAAATAATAAATGAATGAAGGAAAAAAGGGAAAAATAAAACTAAAGAGTGGGAGCAGGAAATAAACAAACCAGACCAGAAATAATTATTTTGAAAGGGAAAAAGAAATTATTTCCCACAAAAAAAAATAAGTAAATAAAAATCATCCATTTTCTTCTCATCATGTAAAAGCTATCATTTCATAGTAAATATAAAAAAAAATATTCAGTTTACAGGTGAACCATTTGTTTTTGTTAGCGGTATTCTGTTTCACTTTTTATTAGAACATTGTTTCGTATTGAAACAGGTGAAGAATTTGTCCAAAAATTTGTCTAGTCTTATGATATATTCCGGAGATGAATAATTTCAGATGTCAGCTAACACTGCAGACATATGTTAGTATTGAAAAATTGGGTTGTACAAGTTGCCATAATTATTGTTGTGGCTATTGATTGTTCTTGTTACCGTTGTTGTTGTTGTTGTTGTTGTTGTTGTTGTTGTTGTTGTTGCTGCTGTTGCTGTTGTTGTTGTTGTTGTTGTTGTTGTTGTTGTTGTTGTTGGGGTGGTAAGGGGTGGTGGTGGTGATGG
>NC_068985.1:111657592-111658776 GCF_001194135.2 Octopus bimaculoides
GACAGCGCGTTGCAATCTTGAGCAAGACTCTTTAAGGCGGCGAGCAACCAGAATCATTTAAACGCCGTCGTCCGTGCTTACGTTCTGAGCTCAAATACCATCGAGGTCAGCTTTGCTTTTCATCTTTTCGGAGTCGATAAAACAAGTACCAGTTGATCACTGGGGTCGTTGTAATCGACTTCCCGCCTCCTCTTAAACGTACTGGTATTGTGCCAAAATTTGAAACCAATATGAGGAAATTTTAGCTGTTATTTTATAGCAAGCAGAGCGGCCCCGTTTGTTGTTTATCAACCATTAATTTATCCTTAAAATGAAATTTGTTCTACAAATTGATGAATGCAGTGATGTTAGCGGCCTAAAGGAGCTATTACATAAGTACCATATTTAATCGTAAGTCGAACCCCTAATTTTGTGTTACCTACCTACCACCTACCTACCTGTCTACTTACCTACCTAACTACCTACCGTCAACCACTTGTCTCCAGAGTGCCTTCTCCTACATTTTTCTTGGTCAGTTACTCTTCAGTAAACCAGAGTCTTCGAGGTGTTGGTTGATGAATGACCTGGCAGGATGACCCCAGCCCTCTAGGTTGCTTTCCATATGCTGGTTCCCACATCAGTATTTTGACTCACTATTTCATCCTTGTTACAAAAGTAGTATCCACAGAATCTCAATTTTCCTTCCTTTATGGTGGAGGTAACGCTTGGAAAATTACTACCAAAGAAAACATAGTGCGACTTATGCACGAGTAAATATGGTATATTTCTGAGTTGATTTACAAGAGATTTGATCTTGAACTAAAATAATTGGAACATGGTTGAGTTGTTAATACTATCAAGACATATAAACAGTGTTTATATATCTTGATAGATATATTTATTCATCTTTTGTCTTTTATTTATTTCAGTCATTCTACTGCGGCCCTGCAGAGGCACCACCTTGAAGAGTTTTGTCAAACCTGTTTTAATTCTTAGCCGAGTGTGTGTGTGTTTTAATATTTTGCTTAGGCATTGCGAGACAAATAATATGGTATAGAATTCAATATACGTATTATTCAGAACAAAGTGTTAGACGAGTATAGAACGGTAATGAGAAAATGAGATGACAAAGAAATAAACGTTTATCTTATGAACTTCATACACAACTGTATTGGCTTCCTCACTGGTAATCCGTTTCCCTATAT
>NC_068985.1:111662031-111662732 GCF_001194135.2 Octopus bimaculoides
ATATACATAAATACATATACATATATGGATAGATAGGTATATATATATATATATATATATATATATACATGGATAGATAGGTAGATATATACATATACAAATATATTACATCGCACTGTAGCAAATCGTTTGAGGGGTAGATTGAGAAGAGGTAAACTAGAAGAAAGGACAGGGGGGGGCGGAGAATTGTCGCTTCTTGACTGTTTCGTATCGATTAGATTGCGAACACACCATTAAAAAAACAAAAAAAAAACAAAAGAACAACCACCACCACCACTACTACTACTACTATTCTTACTACTACTACTACGGACGTCAACAACAACAACTGCGATAGCAATTATAACAACTATAAGAATGAAAACTATAACAATAAGACCATAATAATACAACAACAACAACAACAACAACAACGATGATGATGACGACAACAGCATCATCGTCAACAACAACAACAACAACAACATCAACAAACAAAAGAATAAAGAACAAAAAGAAAACATATTGTGGCAACGAAATTGGAAACAAGTATATCAATGTTTTATCACTGTCCACCATGTTTTTGTTGTTTTGTTTCAGTTGTTGCTTTTTGTGTTTGTGTTTATGTATACCTTTTCCACCATGTTTGTCTATATTTGCTTATATATACATCCATCCATCCATACATACATACATACATACATATATAAATAAATATATAT
>NC_068985.1:111663191-111666935 GCF_001194135.2 Octopus bimaculoides
TATATATATATATATATATATATATATATATATATATATATATATGTGCACACACACACACACACACATTACCTATGTGCATGAATATGTATCTGCATCATGTGTATATGTATGCGTGCATGTGCGTATGTGTATATGTATGCGTGCATGTGCGTATGTGTACATTTCTCTACATAGCGATAACAAATGAATAAATTGTAAAACCAGGGGAAAAGCGAAACATACGCAAACACATGCCTGTGTATATATGTGTGTGTGAGCGTTAGTGAGCGTGCGCATGCATGCATGTGTGTGTGTGTGTGTGTGTGTGTGTGTGTGTGTGTGTGTGTGTGTGTGTGTGTGTAGGGACTGAGGTTTCCAGTATATTACTGGTACTTATTTGTTTCTGAACCCTTCTATCCACCTCAGGGAGATGCCAGGATCGGAACAAATATGCTGAGTTGACCAACGGAATGTTCAAGTATTTTTTCGACATGCTAAAAATGGAAGCTATATCTTCTCCAAACCACACACTACCGTATCAAGAAAACGAAGATGTTGAAGAATTTATTGAAAGCTACAGTATAAAAAAATCGAAGGTGTTTTTGCCTCATGGGCTTTTGCTTGCTCAGGATTGATCTGAAGTTAAAACAAAATCAGACGCAATGATTTCGTTGGATACCGAAATTTTATTTACATAATATTTACGAGAGGCTGTGGTGATGATTCTTAGAATGTCCATCCTCCTATCTTCCCTAACTATTCCTGGACGGTCGCTGGGGTAGAGTCCTTAAGCACCTCTTCCATGGGGTCGTATTAGAAGTAACCACCATTACACTTTTCGGCTGCATTTCCAAGCGTGACCAAGTGAGATTATGGATATTATCCGACTTACTCGTTGTTTGTCTACTCTTGTGTCTCATCGGCTTCAAGAATCTTTCGATTCTTTCCTGCAACATTCTAATCCCATATCCATGGTACAGTGCTGTGACCTCTCAAAGCAGAGAAATAGTGGCTGGCCCTCGAGAGATTCCCTGATCTCCGAGCTATGCACCGTATTGTCGAGGTGTGTGGCTTAGTGGTCAGGGGTGCTGAACTTATGATCGTAAGATTGTGGTTTCGATTCCTGGATAGGGTGATGTGTTGTTTTCTTGAGCAAAATACTTCATTTCACATTGCTCCAGTTCACTCAACTGGTAAAAATGAGTAATCCTCTGATGGACCGGTGTCCCGTCCAAGTGGAGAATATATACGCCATAGAAACCAGGAAACCGGCCCTTTTGAGTCGGTGTGACTCGAGAAGGAAACTTTACCTTCTTTCTTTTTTACCTTGACTCTCATGCCGGCGGGGTCGGCTTGAAGAATCTATCTTGCGATTCTTTCTTGCAACATTCTAATCACCATTCTGTAGTACCGGAGTTGTGACCTCTCAATGCGGAAAACTAACGGCTTGTCCTCGAGAGATTCCCTAACATCTGAGCAATGCACTGTATCGTGTAATGTTACAGAACTTTCTGAAGGATCCCATTTCAGCCGCTTCTATTCGTGATCGTACCTTTTCTGCAATCACCCAGTATTCACGGCTATAGATAAGAATGAACATAAAACTTGAATTCAAGATTGCAAGTTTCGCTTTCTTACCTCTTCTGAGGCTCGAATGCTGGAAATGGTGCATAATTGTGCCAGTACTTACAATTCTAACATCCTGTTAAGCATCCTGCTTCCCAATACTAGTGAACACGGCCTCGAAATACTTAAATGTCTATCACATTACTGTGCTAGAAAATGCGGCGTGCTGACAAAATCGTTAGCATACCAGGTAAAATGCATTCCGGCATTTCGTCCGTCTACATATTCACCATGGTCGACTTTTGTCTTTCATCCATTTACCACAACAAAAACGTGTCATTTATTACAGCAACTTATGATTTGCATTCAAATGCCACCGAGGTTGACTTAGCCTTTCATCCATTTGGGGTCGACAAAATAAGTACCAGCTTAACACTGGGGTTCAATATAATCGGATTACCTCCTCCTCCGAAATTCTTGGCAATTTCGGGGGAGGATTTTGGTCTTGTGCCAAAATTTGAAATCAATATTATTGTGCGAGCACCTGCAATTCTATCTTTCAATATAGGTTCCTACTTCCCAGAAAGTCTTTGATTATAAATCTACTTGAGCAGGGCTGATCTATTTTTAAACAACAATACCACCACCACAACCACCATTTACCACAACAACAGCAACAACAACAACAACAACAATTTCAACAACAGAAGCAGCAGCAGCAGCCTCTCCTATTTCAAGAATTTGGAACGTCTATCGGTACTACCTTAACTTTCTAAAGGTAAGAGAGAAATATACTGCAAGATAGAACCATTTACTTTCGATTCTTTCGAAGTTTATGATAACCATAGGTCAAATGCGGCTCGCAATGCTTTCTGAATGGCACGTCTAACGAAAAATTACCTTGAATTCTTTTATTATTATTTTGTTTTTAAACAATGCTGCCCTCCTGATGATGAGACATGTCTCAGGCGGCACGCTCCTCGAAAATGGTCGCCTATGCCTCGGCATGTCGTCATAAGCAGATCTCACATTCTTAAGATTCGCGAATAAAATGAAGAATGAAGACCATCAATACCAAACCCCAACACTAAATCAACTTCACCACCACCATCAATATCATTACAACCACTGTCAACCAAGAGAGTTACGTGGTCTCTGGACCTACTAGAAATAACAACCAAATTACACCCAACTGTATCTCAAAAAAGATGGAATGATCATGACTGGATCTAGATATACTGGATCATGGTTAAATTGGGGTTAAATATCAACACAAACATCTACACCATTGACATTGACAACCCCATGAGTTCACCAATCGCATTGCAACCACAATCACTACTACCCGCATGCTACTACAACACAAACCACCACAACTACCACCACAACCACCTACTTACAACAAATCATATTCCAACATCGTTCTCACCATCGTTGTCACATATCGTCACCACTATCACCAGTATGTTGCCAACCAACGCTTCGAACCATCAATTCCACTACCAACCATTGCTGCAAAGCAGAGGGGGGGCCTTCTCGTGGTTGCTTGGCTTGCAAGAAATAAGAGTCAAATGTCATCAAATCATCTCCGACATCTTAGGAAAAGGATATATTTCGATAATGCAGCCTTACATTCCTTGCACATTGGAGAATATAATTTTTTTTTTAAAAAAGGAGGTGAATAGTTACGCTTGAAATGCTTTTGATCGTAGGTCTGGTCGATCAGATTTAGCTTGGGGTTAAACAACAACAATAAGAACATCGATATAAACCACCATCAGCATCAGCACCAACAACATCGTCGCCGCCGCCAGCAAGTAAACAAATACAACTGTCATTACAATAAACAAGTACTTACACAAAGCATAAACAATAAAGAAACAACAATCTCTCCACCTCCACTACCACCATAACCAGCACCACCACCACCACCAGGCACAAATGTATACTACACGTACACACCGCCGCACGACTATAGACACATAGCATATATATACACAATGCATAATCATATACACTCATTCACATAGATGTATATGTCATATATCGAAGAGAATACAAGCAACTATTCACGCACATCATGTATACATGACATCAATACAAACTGATAGACATACACTCCGCATACAAAAGATACAACACAAGCACCTACAGACGTTATATTACACACACACACACACACATACACACAAACAC
>NC_068985.1:111667956-111668878 GCF_001194135.2 Octopus bimaculoides
TATATAAATATTCACTTGTTTCAGTCATTTAACTGCAGCCATGCTGGAGCACCGCCGTATGGGGAGTTATTGAAGAAATCGACCCCAGGACTTCTTCTTTGTAACCCTAGTACTTATTCTATCGGTTTCTTTTGCCGAACCGTTAAGTTACAGGGACATAAATACACCAGCATCGGTTGTCAAGCGATGGTGGGGTCTCAAAGGCAAACACACACATACATATATATACGACAGGCCTCTTCCAATTTCTGTCTACGAAATCCACTCACAGGGCTTTAGTCGGCCCGACGCTATAGTAGAAATCACGTGCCCTAAGTGCCATGCAGTGGGACTGAACCCGGAAGTACGTGGTTCGGAAGCAAGCTTCTTACCACACAGCCACGCATATATATACGAGTGTGTGTGTATGTGTGTGTGTGTATGTGTGTATGTGCATATGCATATAGATGTATATACATATATATATATATGAGTGTGTATATAGATTTATATTATGTATACATATGTATATATATAAAAAATATATAGTTTTAGGGAAAATAACCAAGTTTCAAGAACTCATCGATGAAAATCCACTATCACATATAGAAAAATTAATAATTAAAAGCACAATAAATGAGTATAATATAAAGTAAAGTAAATATCATAAGATAAATATAATAAAAAGATTACACGTGTTTCATAACCAATTTTCAAATAGAAAAGAAATTTAGATCGATTAAAATCAATTGAAATTATCGAAAATAAATTCTATTCAAAAATATAGCTACTCGTCAGATCGTAAGTAGAACAATAATTAGATATATATCTCAACCAACAATAAGTACCAAATGAATTAATATGAAATACTTATTATATAAAGATAGAAAAATTATTAAAAAAATATCATAATATCAAAATAATAACCATTCAATAATCATCC
>NC_068985.1:111673424-111676202 GCF_001194135.2 Octopus bimaculoides
ATATATATATATATATATATATATATATATATAATTTTGGGGACCAATGGGTATATGTCAATTAGTGTGTTGAATAAAGCACGTTTACAATTTTGGCTACCTGGTGTCATCCACCGTTGGGGTATGTTTCCGCTGGATCTACTTCAGGGATTCCGCAGTGTTAGTTGAGAAAATAATAATTGATGAAGGAAACGGAATATACATTGAATATACATTGTAGCTATGTTTCATGCGCAAATAATCTGGCAATCGTCAGACTGGCCACCTGTATTTTAAAAATAATAAAGTAAACACTTCTTGTGGTGAATACTGATGGAAGTAATAGTAAAGGTGCATTTCGTGCCATTTAGCTCTGAGCTTGTCTCCTTGATGTTTATCGGATTTTGAAAAATACTAAAAACTTAACGAGAGCAAGACTTAATGAGGCGAAGAAAGAAAAGAAAATTAAAAGGATGAAAAAAAAAGAAACAAATATTAGGAATCTGTAGGGACACCGTATTTGGTTATGCAACTATAATATACTACAAAGAACTAGGTGGTATTATATTTGATAAAAAATAATTTTTTTATCATCGTCTCCTTCGAAATAATCATCTTAGGCAGCAATACACCGGTCTCGGCGTTCCTTCCACTTTTGGAATCCGGCCTGGAAATCGTTGTCCGTAAGCGATTCGAGTACTTTCTGCGATTCGCTCTGGATCCCGACAGCGGTATTAAAACGGTGACCTTTGAGCTGCCTTCTCATCTTGGGGAAGAGATGGAACTCTGCAGGAGCTAAATCTGACGAACAGGGTGGGTGCGGAAGCGATGCCATGTGGTTTTGGTGAGGAACTCACGAGGAGAGCTCGGTGACAGGGTGCATTGCCGTCCTGAAGAATCGAATTCTTCGCGCTCCACAGATCCGGTCTCTTTCGGCGAATTTCCTCCCGCAAACGCTTCATAACTTCGCCGTAGAACTCTCAACTGACGGTCTGGCCCTGGTGGACGAATTCTCGATGCACAATACTGCGGATATCGAAAGCAAAAGACGAGTATGCTCTTGATTGAGCTGCGGTTCCGTCGTGTCTTTTTGGGATGTGGAGATGTAGGGCTTTACCATTGTGACGGCTGCTGCTTCATCTGAAGGTCGTATCTGTTGACCCAACGCTTGCCACCGTGATGATGCTTGTCATCAGCGGCACAATGACGGAAATTTTGACAGACTTCAACACGATGTCCGTGTTCAATTCAGACTCTAGGATTGCCTGCAAGGGCTAATACGACAAGCCAACAATATCAGCAATGCCGTTCACTGTCCTCCGACGATCCTGATGCATAAGCTCATGAATTTTCTACACATTTCCAGGCTGACGTTCGTGGAAGGTCTTCTAGATCGCTCATCGTCTTCCAGGGATGTTCTTTTGCTTTTGAAGCACCCGTGCCCCTCGAAAAATTGCGTACGACCCATTGCCTTGTCACCGTAAGCTTGTCGATGTATGTTCAATATATCTGTAGCAGACTTCCCAAGTTTAACGCATGATTTAACGTTGGTTCTTTGATCCAACTTCCTGTCCATGACAAAATCGCAGACTGCGTCATACACGTGATCAGGAAAACACAAATTTCACAACTTGCGAAATAAACACAGCGATGTCACTTAGCACACTGCCTCATGAAAGTCACTGCGCACGCAACCATGTGCTGCCATCTGTAGGCATGCTACAAAACTAGTCTGGGAACTTTTTAACACCACCTCGTGTTCTAAACGTTTTTCTAAGTCAATATTATGTTCTACTGTGTTAGCAGTGCTCTTACATCCTTTGTTTAAGCTATCTCTATAGATTTTTTTTGATTTTTTTTTCGTAAGTCAGTACAATGTTCAGCTGTGTTAAAAGTGCTATTGCATCACTAAATTTATACGAGGAGGTGCTGAAAAGTTCCTGGTTATAATTTCTATCGAAAATCTATTCGTGATAACCTTAACAAGTAACCGAAACGAAGGGAAATGACAGTATGACGGAAAGTATGATATTAAAGAATAAATTGAATCGGTACAAGAAAAGAGTGGATGTCAAATAAGTTTCGTATGTCTACCAATAAAGTTTATGCACTGAGAATCCTGCATAAATACACATAAAATACAAATAAATACAAATAAAAATCAGAAACCAATTGGTCCAGGAAACTAGATGGTAAATGTTTTTATCTTTCATTTCATTCCTTTCGGGATTTTATCCCTAATAGTGGTTTGGAATTTAGCTGTTCTTTCTAGCGTGAGGGAATCCTATGATGGATACCTCTTATGTGTTTAGATGTACACTGTATTTATATGAAAACATATATAGTCTTTGGACTAAATTTTTACACGGTAGGCCACTGGTAGTAGAAATTTCTAATATTTCTATTTCCCTTCGATATTATTAATTATTGAAAATTTATTGGATAATTTTCGAATTTTAATGCTGGCATTTTATTTACTGCCGACGAGGAACTGCGCTTGCGCGGTAGATTTGAAAAATTAGAATGTATAACCATGGGGCATATACTTGATTGCCTCGTGTATATATGTTTAATCTTTGGTGTACCTGTTGATGAAGATTTCACCTAGTAAATTATTCTATTTGCTAAAATAAAAATCAGAAACCAATTGGTCCAGGAAACTAGATGGTAAATGTTTTTATTTTTCATTTCATTCCTTTCGAAATTTTATCCCTAATAGTGGTTTGGAACTTAGCTGTTCTTTCTAGCGTAAGGGAATCCTATGATGGATATGTGTTTAAATGTATACTGTATATATAT
>NC_068985.1:111676348-111678479 GCF_001194135.2 Octopus bimaculoides
CACATGGTTAGGAAGCAAGTTTCTCAAATCCATAAACAGATTACAAATTACAACTACGACCTAATTTTAACCGATTGCCCATTTCTAGATAGTGATGTGGCATGTGTTGTGTTTTAAACGATATCGGTGTCAAATCAATCATGACGTCATCAGTTTTATTCTGAAAAGATATTTAACCAACAGATGGTACCTACCAATGGCAAGGGAGAGAGAGAGAGAGAGAGAGAGAGAGAGAGAGAGAGAGAGAGAGAGAGAGAAAGTAATGACAGCTCATACGTTTTAGACGGATCCATTTGTTCCAGTAGAACTTAGTAATTTGTCTTTTGCATGGAAATTTGAAATCATTTCTGATTGCGTGATATCTGTAAGACAATAAAGACAAGTAAATTCTTTTAGTATAATTCCATTGCAGCACGAAATAAAAACGATCATATATATGTATATATATATATATGTGTGTGTGTGTGTGTGTGTGTGTGTGTGTGTGTATTGCGTGATAGATTATTAGACAAGTAGATAGACAGACATATAGACAGACAGACATATAGACAGACAGACAGACAGACAGATAGATAGATAGATAGATACTCGATCTTCATTACAAACAGTCTTGACAACACTTGCTTTGGAAAATTAACAATTACTTCTAACATGTATTTACGCATATTTAAAAAGGGAAAGAAAGATACACACACACACATACGCACACACACACAGACACACATACGCACACACACACACATGCATACGCGCACTCATGCACACACACTCACACACTCATGAGCACGCATGCATCGTATACATACACACACATATACGGCCAATCACCTGGCTAATAATATACTTTTCTCCTCTAGGCACAAGGCCCGAAATATTCTTTTGGGGAGGGGGGACAGTCGATGAGATCGACCCTAGTACGCAACTGGTACTTAATTTATAGAACCCGAAAGGATGAAAGGCAAAGTTGACCTCGGCGGAATTTGAATTCAGAACGTGAAGACAGACGACATAACACTAAGCATTTCGCCCGGTGTGTTAACGTTTCTGCCAGCTCGCCGCCTTAGGGGACTGAGTATTCAAAGAAAAAAAGGTCAAGAAATCAAATAGACAAGTAGAAGGGAGAAAGAACTGGTAGAGCAAAAGTGAAGGAATACAAATATAAATTTATTTCAAATAGAAGCACGATCATGTGATTTTAGTCCAGTGATGGTGGTGTCTCCCAATTCCGCAATAGATGCTTCTTGAAGTATACAACTTTGGCAAAATTCTCTGATTCAGTGTTTAATTAGAGATATTTTTTTTTATCATATCGCTTGCCTTTTAGCTTCTTTTAGGTGTTTTCTCTTCCTCTGCTTTATACATATACATTCTTTTCATTTCTGTAACGTTTAAATCTAAAGTATATAGTTTAAAGTGTTTCCTTTTAATTGCGAAATGTAGACGGCTGATTCCGTACTGTTCCTATTTTTTCTATATGCTTAAACGCGAATATATATTATTAATTTTTTTTAAAGTTCTCTTGCGAGTGCTTATGTAACTTTTGATTTTAGTTAGGGTTTATGGAGTTGACCGCTGCCTCGTAAATTATAGCTTATCATTGAAAGATATATCTAGTGTGCCCATATCTGTATTCCTTCATAAGCATGTAACTTGAATTTTGTTGTTGATGTTGCAACTGTAGCTTACTTTAATGTTTTATTTTTATCTCTCTGTATCTTCGGCTGGTAAGAAGTATCTCTCTCATAATGCTAGAATTTTCTGCTGTATTAAATTTCATTTGAGTGAAAATATGCATATGAACCATGTAATATTATGGTATTTCTTTTTAGTTGGAGATACAAGTGAAGTCTGAATATATTTTTCGTAATATCCTTGAAATATTTTGAGCTCTGTAAGCTCAATGTCTGCGTAGCAAATGGAGACTTCTTGATCAAGTAATTTGACTCATTTTGTTTTAAAACTACGAATACATCACACTACAATTTTGTAGTGATATATTTTATATAAACATATATGTACATACATATACATGGTGTGTGTGTGCACGCGTGTTTGTGTGTGCACGCGTGTCTGTGTGTGCACGCATGTGTATAATACTGAAATGTATATATATATATATATATATATATAT
>NC_068985.1:111678816-111680621 GCF_001194135.2 Octopus bimaculoides
ATATATATATATATATATATATATATATATATATATAACAGGCCGGATATTGTTGTTTGTGACAGAGGGACAAAGGTATGTATTATCATAGAGGTCAGCTGCCCTGCAGATATAAATATCTCTTTGAAAATCAAAGAAAAAAAGGATATCTATAGACAACCGCTTCGAAACCTCCAGCTTTTATATCCAGACTAAGAATTTATATTCATACTAATAATAATTAGAGCACTAGGTTTTGTTAGTTAATGCTTAAAGGAGAATCTGGATAAACTGAGATTTTCAGAAAGAGAAATCGACTGGCTAATTCATACATTACAAGTGCAATCTGTGAGTGGAACAGTAAAAATATGCAAGACTTTTCTCAAGTTCCAAATGTAAATTCGTCTGTGTTAACTACATTCCAAAGATGGAGCCTTGTATCTTTGTTGGAAACCAGCTCTCTCTTCAGTGGAAGATTTATAATAATTAATAGAAGAGACATACATACATACATACATGCATACGTACATACATACCTGTATATATGATTGTGTATGTGTGTACGTTTGTATGTGTGTGATGTTGGTGTGTTTGTTGTATGTGTGTGGGGATCAGATATTACACAGTCTGCCATACAACAAGCTGACATACACTTATATAATGGTGACACAGTAGTATAAACTTCCACACGAATAAAATATAAATAGCATTTCTCACGCCCACAGACGATGCTGACTCTCAGATACTTAGGCATTTATGTACACTCATACACATATACGCATACACATACGTGACACATACACACTCATACACAAACACACATGCACACTCCCACGCACGCATGCACGTTCGCCAGCGCGCACACACACACGCACGCACATATTCACATATAATTCAATAACAAACTAACAATCACACACACACTCACACACACACACACACACAAAATTAAACGCACAGAAAGCAGTATATTCTGACATGCTTTCACAAGTCACACGAACACACATCCACATATACTCCAAGACACACATGTACACTCATACATACTCACACGCACACACATACACACATAAAAACACATACATATTCACATGTAACTCAGTAACAGCCGAGCAAATACACACAAACACACTCAACAAACATACGCATAAAAAAACATGAACGAACATCCTCTAAGTAACTGTCACACAAACACTCATCCACATATACCCCAAGATACACATATGCACACACTCACATTTTCACAAATACATATTAACACATACACACATAAACGCGCGCGAACGCACATACTAAAAGACAACCACATATACCACACACATACATACACATATACAAGCACACATACACCCCCAAGACACACACATATACATGCACATACACACACACATACACATATACACATACACGTACACACGAACATACATTCACATATACCACACACACAGACACACACATACACACATATACCTAAACACACATATACAAGCACACATACACCGCCAAGATGCACGCATACACATACACACACACGTACACATACACATACACACACGTACACACGAACATACATCCACATATACCAAACACACACACATAAACACACACATACACATATGTACACAGACACATACACACACAAACACCCAAGGCACACATACACATATACACACACGCACGCACACACGAACACACAACCACATATACCACATACACAGACACCACACATACACACACGCATAGACAAACATACACATACGTAAATAGACATATACACACGCATAACCAAGCACACATACATACAAACGCGCGGGCGCATACACAAG
>NC_068985.1:111683370-111687685 GCF_001194135.2 Octopus bimaculoides
ACCACCACTACTACTACTACTACAACTACTACCACCACTACTACAACTACTACCACCACTACTACTACTACTACTACTACTACTACTACTACTACTACTACTACTACTACTACCGCTACTACCACGACTACAACTACAACCACAACCACTACTACTGCTTGTGTTGTCGTCCCTGCTACTACTTCTGCCACTACTACATGTGTGTGAGCGTGTGTGTGAGTGTGTGTGTGTGTGTATGTGTGTGTGTGCGTGTGTAAATTTTGAATTAATAACAGCTCTCATAATATATGCATTATTAATGACACATACATAGTATATGTGCTTTCTTTATACGCCCATTAGCTGCGGGATAGCATCATGAGAAATGTCTCTTCACGACGCCAAGTGTTAAAGTACACTGAATATCTCAAACCAAGCGCGACAACTCACTCCGGAGGTGAACGAGAACGGCCGATATCGACATTTCGCTATCGTTTTAGCTCTTTCGCGCCATATACTCGACTCAGTTTGAAACGAACCCTATCGCTTATCGTAGAAATATAAATAAATTGTGAAAAGTTTATTTGCTAATATGCTCCGGCTTAGCATATGTAAAAGAAACTAAATTTTTAATTAAAGACAGTTCTAATATTATACACATTATCAATGACACAATTCCAGATTCGGAACCAACTACACGATAGAGGTGGGCATCAAAATTATCCCTCAGTCTCCCTACAATCTAGACATTGCTCCCTATAGCTTTTGGCTGGCCCCGAGCTGAAAGGAGTAGTTGATAGAGGATGTGACAAGGGTCCTGGATACTTTCACTTTGGAGAACTTCTATGAGAAATAAAGTAAACACTTTGGATTGAATTTTAACTCATATCTTGTATGAACTTAAATAATTACCACAAGGCACTCAGGTATTTTTCAGATTCCTCTCTTTCGAGTTATAATATAGACATCTGACTGAAACCATGGCTGTATTATTCTGGATGCGATCTCATTGTGCTGCACCTTAGGCAAGTGTGATTTTTTTTTATATAGTTCTAGGTTGTCCAGTGTATTATGTGTGAAATTTTCTTGATGAAAACTGTGCTGAAACCTATCGAAATGGACAGGGTTCAATCATTCTTGTTAGAAAGATTACTGGAATGTAAAAGAAAACGACTTATAAAATGTGCTGTGTAAGCTGTGGTGTGTGGTTACTGTTGTCAGAGTCTGAGCCACAATAGTAAACCTATTAACAATCCGTTCTAATTTTGGCACCAGGCCAACGGTTCTGTGTGGAGGGATAAGTGCTCAACTGGCGCTTATTTTATAGTCTCAGAAAGAATGAAAGGCAAAGCGACCTGAAGGGCGTTTGAACTCAGAACGCAATGATTCGGAACAAATGCAGCGAAGTGTTTAGTCCAGTGTGCTAGAGATTCTGCCAGCTCATCACATTAGTATTAATGATTTTGTTGCCATATTTCTGCTGAATTACAATGCCTTTGTTTAGATTAATTCTTAAAACAAACAGAGCATTTAATAAGTATGTTAGTCATTATGAAATTTTAATAGAAAATTTTAGAGTAGACCCACAATTTAAAACAAAACGCTTGTACTGTAGAATCAGAGATAGTCTAAGGCAAGTTGGTACCAAACGGGTTAATAAACATACGAGTTTGAAACCTTTTCTATATATAACACAACAACACAACTTCAGTTTGTTTTAATCTGTAAAGATGGTGCATTGTGTATGGCTTATTGTGCAATAACATTTTTGGCTGTAGTCTATAAAGCTGGTTTCTTTCTGTCACAGCATGCGCAAACATATTTAGCTCACTACTCTGCCATAAGAATAAACATACTAATATTAAGCTAATTCTATACTTAGTACTGCTGCAACGTGACTAAATTTATGTTTCTAGGTGAGTATTATTAGATTTGAAAACAAATTATGAACAAACAGTATCATGACACGGCAAGAAACACATTATTATTATTATAAAAAATTATATCGGTGCAGACATCGCTGTGCGGTTAAGAAGCTTGCTTTGCAACCACAGGGCTCCGGGTTCAGTCCTACTGCACGGCACCTTGGGCAAGTGTCTTCGGCTATAACGCCGGACCGGCCGATGCCTTGTGAATGAAACAGGTAGATGGAAGCTGTGTTTAAGTCAATTGTATATGTACGGTGGGTGCTGAAAAGTTCTTGGCTTCGAGTAAAAGAAAATACAGGAGGATCAGTTATGATTTTATCCAACATATTCCCTTTTCAAATTCACACGTTGTATCTTATTCATCGTACCTTACTACTTCAGTCGTACCCCACTCCCTTCATTAACCCGTTTAATGTCTATGTAGAAGAACCTTTCTGTTGAAAGTGATACATTGGTTGTCAATAGTGCCTCATATCTGGCGAACAGAAAAAGACAGAAAAAAATGTTTTGTATAAATTTGATGAAGTTCTCCTGTAAAATTGCGTGTAAGAAAAAATGGTTAGTTGTTTTGGAATTTCAGGAAAATTTTCCGCAACGATTTTCAACCTGGAGTCAATAAGTTTATCACAACATTTGTCCCGAAAGTAAAAACGACTTCTCATATTTCAAAGTAAATGTTTCCAACCAAAATATTCCCTTGCCCACTGGCTCAGAGGAATGAGAAATCACCTTTTTCAGCTTCTTTCCATTTTTTGTCTTCAGGGAGGAAATTTTCTTTTTTCAAAATTTATCAAATAACTACACAAAAAATTCAAACGATTTATAGAAGAACATACCTGATCATGGACACTCAAAATTTCCTTAATGTCCGCACCAAATAATACTAATTTTGAACGATAGTGTTCGATAATAGCTTCCATTATGTTAAATGAATTGCTCTCACCAATCAATTTCAACTTCTGAATCAACGAATCGTCAGGCTGTGATGCACACATTGGTATATTTGATGTAAGACCGTCCGGTGTAACTTTTTCTAGTTTGCATGTTTCCAGAAATGATAAATGGCTTTTGATTTTAGCACAAAAACGATTAAGTTATTCAAATGATAGAAAAATCGATTTCTCATTTTCTGATTCGTATTTGAATGGTACAAAATCCATTGGTCCAGGATTGGGCTCAACACTGGGCTCTAGTGAAGCTAACAGGGGTGGCAAGCCAACTGTAAGAAGGAATACAACGCAAAATCTGTAATTTACATTACAATTTTCCTTAGACACACGGCTGTTTTGGTAACTTCCAGAATTTCTAAATGTTCGAAGTAACATAAAAACCAATCATCTCGTTTTACTTGATTTTGATATCTTAAAAGGATTGACGTAATTCCTCACAAAGGTAAATAGACAATACGAAGAACGCGATGCGATTGCAATAGATATTTTATTGGTTGAACGATATTTCGACAGCTTGCCTGTCTTTCTCGAGTTCAAAATAAAAAGTGATATGAATTCAAAATTATAGAAATTCAAATCTAAAATATGAACGAGAGCAACCAGCGTCCACACACTGATGGAATGGTATCATCAGTTTTTAAGTTTCAATTTTAAAACTAACGGAAAGAAAAGGCAGAAAAAAGGACAGAGAAAAGTTAAAAGAACAAGAATATCTGATCAAACAGTTTTGTGTAGATTTGATGAAATTCTCCTGTTATTTTATTCATTCCTCCTGGGCGTGATGTTAATAACCCGCAAACATATTACTCCTCGTGCATTTTGAGTATTGAAAGTATAGCAGATTCAGAATATTTTCTTAGAATATGTACTTTCAAGTCTTTTTCAAAACTGCAGCCGTTTGAAGTAAAATGTTCGGCAAGCTTTGTTCAACTACTGTCATTATGCCTGACGTCATATCTGTGCCCATTAAATCTTCCGTTTAAATGTTCTGCTGTTCAACCAACATAAATCAAATTGTGTTTCGTGCATTCTGCAGCGTACATCAAATGGGAATCTCTACATGTCGCATCTTCTATATAAATCATAACATTTCTGTTATGGTTCCTGATGGAATTTACTTGACTAATGTCGATGCACAACGGACAGAGCTTACTTCTTTACTATAGGCAAAGACCTGAAATTTCTGGGACGGGAGTGAGTCGATCACATCGACCCCAGTACATGACTGGAACTTAATTTATTGGCCACGAAAGGATGAAAGGCAAAGTTGACTTTGGTAGAATTTGAACTCAGAACGTAAATACCTCTAAGCATTTTGCCAGGTATGTTAATGATTCTGCCAGCTTACCGCCTAAATAATAATAATAATAATAATAATAATAATAATAATAATAATAATAATAATAATAATAATAATAATAATAATAATAATAATAATAATAATAATAATAATAATAA
>NC_068985.1:111688276-111689603 GCF_001194135.2 Octopus bimaculoides
TAGATAAATAGGCGCAGGCATGGCTGTGTGGTGAGAAGCTTGCTTCTCAACCACATGGTCCCGGGTTCAATCCCACTGCGTAGCACCTTGGGTAAATGTCTTCTGCTATAGCCTCGGGCAGACCAGAGGCTTGTGGGTGGATTTGTTGACGGAAACTGAAAGAAGCCTGTCGTATAGTGTGTGTGTGTGTGTGTGTGTGTGTGTGTGTGTTTATGTACGTATTTTTGTGTCTGTGCTTGCTCCCCACCTATCCACCATCACTTGACAACGGATATTGGTGTATTTACGGCTATGTAACTTGGCGGTTCGGCGAAAGAGACCGATAAAATAAGTACCAGGCTTACAAAGAATAAGTCCTGGGGTCGATTTACTCGACTAAAAGCAAGTGCTCCAGCATGGCTGCAGTCAAATGACTGAAACAAAATAAAGAATAAAAGAATCAATAAATATCTAAATAAATAAATAGACACAGACATGGCTGTATGGTTAACAAGCTCAGTAGCAGACAATATGTGTATCTTTGATCATGAGCAGGAGTAGTGGGGGAGCATCATAGCCATGTGCAGAGAGGGTTTCTTTGGGATTTGAATAAACGTAGAAGAAAAGTTTGAAGGAAATATCAGCCATTTTTCATACTTACTAGGGGTTAGCAAATGGGAAATAGCAGTTGCTTCCCAAGGACAAAAATCGTGTTACACAATGTTGTTTTAACTGTGAAATTTATGCTTTTCTGTTTTTTATTCTAAATACAAGTTTATATTTTCGGTACGTTTGACGTTAAGTAAATTAGTTTCAAATTTTAGCACAACTTTTGAGGGGTGGGAGAGTTAGTCGATTACATCGACCCCAGTGCTCAACTAGTACTTATTTTATCGAGTCCGAAGGGATAAAAGGTAAATTCGACCTCGGCGGAATTTGAACCCAGAACGTAAAGACAGACGAAATGCTACTAAAGATTTTCTCCAACGTGCTAATGATTCTTATTTATTTACTGCCCACAAGAGGCTACACACAGAGGGGACAAACAAGGACAGACAAACGGATTAAGTCGATTATATCGACCTCAGAGCGTAACTGGTACTTATTTAATCGACACCGAAAGGATGAAAGGCAAAGTCGACCTCGGCGGAATTTGATCTCAGAACGTAGCGGCAGACGAAATACCGCTAAGCATTTCACCCGGTGTGCTAATGATTCTATCAGCTCACCGCATTAGATTTGTAACATGTCATAATCCAAACAAAAGAACCCTTCTAAATATTCCATTGTCTTTCGAAACAAAGGTAGGCTCTTGATATTTTCTTTCTCATTAAGCGCATCGTAATCT
>NC_068985.1:111691142-111693456 GCF_001194135.2 Octopus bimaculoides
TATATTCACGTATATTCGTACATATTATATTTGCCTATTCACTCATTGTTCTTATAGTTGTTGTTGTTTTTGCTGTTGTTGTTATTATTCTTCCTTATTATTATTATTATTATTATTATAACTATTATTATTATTATTATTATTATTATTATTATGATGATGATGATGATGATGATTTCTAGCACTGTCATTGTTTCCTTGTTTCTAATGCGTTGTTGTTTCGGGTTTTGCGTTATTGGAACAATGATCAGATTGGCCTATATACATTATAGCTCTACTGATGACGAGAATATTATAAGCTCAATTAAACATTTCAATACCGGAAGCCTTTTCCAAGAAAAATAACATACCATGACCTGTAATGGTATTGTAACTAATAATTGTCACCTTAGTAATAAATGTCTTTGGAATGCCTTAAAATTCTTGTACTGAAGTTCAAACGGTTAATTATCCTACACCTAGAAGTTGTATTGGTTTGACCATGAACTAGCTTCAACTCCACTCTTAATAACACATTCGTTAATTCTTAAAGCCATTCCAAGCATGTTTAAATTAAGCAAACTAATTATTGCGCATGCTTGTCTTTTATATGTGGTAACTTTCGTTCAAATTTACGCCGCAAACTTTGACAGTCGGAAATTAATAATTCTATATCAAGATATTAATGAATTAAAAGAAAGATCTGAGATGTCCGGCTGTTGTAGGCACGTTTCAAAATATCTACTTTTCAATTATACACCCACAAGAGGATGTTCCAGGAATATTCTTGAAATCATCATCATCATTATTTAACGTCCGTTGTCCATGCTGGCATGGGTTGGACGGTTTAACCAGGGCTGGCAAGCTGAGTGGCTGCACCAGACTCCAGTCTGATTTGGCATTGTTTCTACGGCTGGATTCCCTTCAGATCTGATCACCCCCATTTTTAAATATAACCTGGCTCTCCGTCGATTACAATGTAGAGTGTTCCGGTTGATACGATCGACCGAACGACCTTCTCGTGAAATTAACGTGCAAGTGGCTGAGCGCTCCACAGACATCCGTACCCTTAACGTAGTTGTCTAGGAAATTCCTTGTGACACAGAATATGATAACGTTGACCCTTTGAATTACAGGTACAACTCATTTTTACCAGTAAATTGAAATAAAGTGTCTTTCTGAAAGGCACAACGCGCCGCCGGGAGTCGAACTCACAGCTTTACGATCGTCAGCCGAAGACCCTAACCTCTAATGCACGCGCCTTCATTTTTCTTTCTTTTGAATAGATTGTACTTAAAAGTGTTATTATCCTTGGATTGTTTGCTTTTTTTGTTTTGTTATTTTGTTTTATTCTTTAAAATCGTAATTATCGATTTCTTGGTATCTGAAAACTTTTCAACAGATACAAGTGGCAACAAAGTCATAATTTCGTTTCTGGTCTCCTAAGATGAGACTTTCAGCATGAGAAATGAATTGCTATGAAAGACTAACAACAGGGGGAGTTTCTGTGCTTGTGCTCGGTACAACTCTCCGGATTTGGATGGTCTGTTCTCCGGCTTTTACATTTGCATGTCCAGATTTGTTATCTCTGGTCACGAGAGAGGTCCCTTCCAAATGACAACAAACTAAATGCATTCCTAGTTGTGTAAGTTGGGCTGCTTAAGACACAACAGAAGACGAAAGGGAATTAGCGAGGTGACACTGATAATTTCAGGCCCGTAACACTGTTGTATACATGTTATACATTGGAGTGAAGATACGGCAAAAAGGAAAGAAGGCTTGTCGTCAGTAGGTTTACCAGTTCTTTATATACCCCCAGCGATCTCTGCAAATTTATTATCCAGACAATACATCGCAAAGATTGTTAGAAACATGTCTAAATTTGATGAATCAATCCAAAGCTTTCGACAGAGCCGACTACCTCCGTTTAGCATCTCGGTTTCTATCCTTTTTCTTTTTTTAGACAGGGTAGATTAAAGAAACATATATAATTGAACATTTGCTCGATACACGAAATCACGCTTTCACGTGGCATTCCAAAGCTAGCAAAAAAAAAAAAGAAAATGTAGCAGCGTATAAATATTGGTACAGAAATTTTCTTTTGTTTTTTCAGTTCCCCGTTTCTCTTGGGACAAATCTCATATACATACATACATATACATATGTATGTATATCCCACGCTGTACCATAATTTACACACCATATATACTATGCATGATACAGTCTATACAATAACAAAGCAATGATAACTGAATATCTATTGTCATACATCCTATGTATCGAAAATAAAATAAAGTAAAACAAATGAAAATAATGATAAACCTTTTCTCAAGCT
>NC_068985.1:111693798-111695971 GCF_001194135.2 Octopus bimaculoides
TATATATATATATATATATATATATATATATATATATGTGTGTGTGTGTGTGTGTGTGTGTGTGTGTGTGTGTGTGTGTGTGTGTGTGTGTGTATATATACATACATGTATATATGTATGTATGAACGTATGTTTGTATGTATGTATATCCCACGCTGTACCATAATTTACACACCATATATACTATGCATGATACAGTCTATACAATAACAAAGCAATGATAACTGAATATCTATTGTCATACATCCTATGTATCGAAAATAAAATAAAGTAAAACAAATGAAAATAATGATAAACCTTTTCTCAAGCTCTGAGAGTAGCTAAAGAACAAGAAGTGATTTACAAACATTGGTAAGAAATATATAAATTAACATCGCCCGATGAAACAACACGTGAGCACATAGGATACCTTTTAGGTAGAGAGAATAGAAACATGAGTTACAGTCAAATATTTATTATCAAACAAGGAGTGTCAACAAGCGTTAGAGTCGTTAGAAGTTTGGTAGTATGCTTCACTCATGATCGTAAGATTGTGGTTTCGATTCCTGGACCGGGCGACGCGTTGTGTTCTTGAGTAAAACACTTCATTTCACGTTGCTCCAGTCCACTCAGCTGGCAAAAATGAGTAACGTTGCGATGGACTGGCGTGTCCCGTCCAGCTGCGAAACACATACGCCATTGAAACCGGGAAACTAGGCCAATGAGCCTGGTAAGGCTTTAAAAGGGCGCAAGGAGGCGCGATGGCCCAGTGGTTAGGGCAGAGGACTCGTGGTCGGAGGATTGCGGTTTCGATTCCCAGACCGGGCGTTGTGTGTGTTTATTGAGCGAAAATACCTAAAGCTCCACGAGGTTCCGGCAGGGGTTGGTAGCGACCCCTGTTGTACTGTTTCACCCCAACTTTCTCTCACTCTTTCTTCCTGTTTCTTGAGTAAAGCTGCGATGGACTGGCGTCCTGTCCAGTTGGGGGAAACGCATATGCCATAGAAACCGGAAAACCGGGCCCGTGAGCCTGGTTAGGCTTTAAAAGGGCGCATAAATAAAATAAAAAAGTATGCTTCACGACTATTATTCCAGCTCTCTCCGTACTGAGTTCAAATTCTGCCTAGGTCAGTTTTATTTTCATTCTATTGGATCGATAAAATAAGGTTCCAATCAAAGATTGTAGATTGGCAGAAGTGTAAGAACGTTGTACGGGATTCCTTATGCAATTGTTTTCCGGCTCTTTGCGTTCGTAGTCCAAATCCTGCTGAGGTCAACTTTTCACTTCATTCTTTTGGGTTCGGTAAAGTGCAAATCCTCAATGCGCTGATATATAGGACTGGATGCCTTATGGTGTTTGTTCCGCTTTTCGTGCTCTGAGTTCGAATCTAGCCATGCCTTACTTGGGTAGTAAGTAGACTTAACCCGTAGCTCCATTTAACACCACCACATGACACTTTTAGTGCCTTTAGCGATGTCCACTTGACTCAGGTCAAGTCTACCGTCTGAAGACACCTTTATTCTTCTGACTCATTTCCGAGGCTCTCTAATACTGCCTTCCTTCCTGATTAAAGATTTTTTAAAATATCAAAGCACAAAATGCAAAACATTTCTACTATAAAAATATGCCTGTAAGCATGTGTCTGTGTGTCTGTACGTGCGTGTGTGTGTGCGTGTGTGAGTGTTTTACTTCTACGTGTGTGTTTTGCCTCTACGTGTGTGTTTTGCCTCCGTGCGTGTTTGACCGTTGCTACTTTGTGTGTGTGTGTGTGTGTTTATGCTTGTGTCAGTAAATATACATACATGCGTGCACGCATCGGCAGGCGTCACCGTAGCATGACGCATCATCGAAACACGAGTTGCCATGGGTGGGTGAACAGGTGGTTTGATGATACATCACATTGTGTTGACATAGAGCGTCCTTACCTTCTCTGGCAGGCGTTCTTTGTTTGGTCTGGTATGGGGTACGCTGCGCTATTTCGGGTTATAGAATGTGGAGGAAGCAGAGCAGGGTGGGCTCGGCACAAACTTGCTTCACAAATTCAATGAGAATTTTCGGTGGTTACATTGTCGATCGTGATCAGCATTGTCATTATCATTTTCATCATTATCAGCTTCATTATTAGCATCATAATCGTCATTGTCGAAGGCGGCGGCGGCGGCGGTGGCGCCGGTGGTGGTGGTGGTGGTGGTG
>NC_068985.1:111696343-111697634 GCF_001194135.2 Octopus bimaculoides
GGGGTAGCGTCATCATCATCGCTGTTCTCATCACATTCATAGTTCGTCATCATCATCCTCATCATCGTCGTGATCATCATCATCATCGTCATCATCATAGCCATCGACATAACCGCCATTGTGGTCGTCGTCGAAGGCTGTGGCCACGATGTGCGCTGTGGTCGCGGTGGCCGCGGTCTTGGGATCATCGCCCTCATCGTCCGACGATGTCGTCGTCATCATCATCATCATCATCATCATCATCATCATCATCACCATCATCATCATCATCATCATCATCACCATCATCATCATCATCATCATATACATGCTCCATATGTATACAGTATATAAACACACATGCATGTTCATATGTGTATATGTGTGTGTGCGCGTGCGTATTTGCGAATGAATTTCATACACTGTTAAATGTCGAACAAATGTTTACATTATTTAAACAAAAGAGGCAGAAACGTGCTACCGAATAAAAAGCACACAAACAACACAATAAAAATACGAGTGATCGAAAGCTCTTATTGTCTTTCAGATAAGTACTCTTGATATGAACACGTTTCCCTTTGTCTAACAATATAACACACACTCATGAGTGTATGTATGTATGTATGTATGTATGTATGAGTGTGTATCTAAGTGCATTTGTGTGTTTTTGTGGTGTGTGAGTTGTGTACCGACAAACGATCGTTTAATAAAAACTTAAGTTTGTATTTATACATTTATTAGTATTTGATTTCGAATGCATTGTACTGCATTGTAAAAATAATCCTTTTTAAATTTGTGTTAAGATAAACTTAAATGGTTTTTAGACAGCACCGTCAGTCTTTCGACCAATGCAAACAAATGCCCGTTGAATACTCTGAGTATCTTTGTTGTCTTTGGTGGGGCATATGAGAACACTGTTACTCAATATCATTATCATTAGCTTCATTATTTCCTTGTTGCATTCATTGTTTAGAAATTATTATTATTATTATTATTATTATTATTATTATTATTATTATTATTATTATTATAATCATCATCATCATCATCATCATCATCATTATTAATCGACTGGCCCCCTCCCAAAGATTTCAAGCTTTGTGCCTAGAGTAGAAAAGATTATTATTATTATTATTATTATTATTATTATTATTATTATTATTATTATTATTATTATTATTATTGTTCAGTAGTTTTAGTTTTATAACGTGCTTTCACTTCACTACCGAGCGCAGCTCTGTGCGCCTTGGGTATGTGCTGTGGTTTGCTGTGGTGCTCTTATGGTTACTGTATTGAAAGTGTTTTGCGTAGG
>NC_068985.1:111697793-111700945 GCF_001194135.2 Octopus bimaculoides
TTTTTACCATACCTAAGGCGCCTACTATGATAAGAATTGTTTCTATTTTTTGACTCCACATTCGAGTTACCTCTATTTCCAGGTCTTTGTATTTTGAAAGTTTTTCCGTTTCTTTTAGAGAAACGTTGTCATCTGCTGGTATTGATACATCAATTAGAAAGCATTTTTTTCTTTATGATCTCTGACAACTATATCTGGTCTATTTGCCTTAATTTCTCTATCTGTGTGCATTGGCATATCCCAGAGTATGGTTGCTTTCTCATTTTCTGTGACCTTTTCTGGCGTGTGCCTATACCATCTTTTTTTGTTGTTCTTCCATAGTGTTGGCATAGCTTCCAGTGTATGTAGGTCCCAACTCTGTCGTGTAAGTGAATATATTCCTTCTTAGCATATTATTATTGTTATTATTATTATTATTATCATTATTATTATTATTATTATTATTATTATTATTATTATTATGGCCTGTTGTTGTCGTAGTATTGTTTTATTCTTTCATTTGTTTCAGTCATTTGACTGCGGCCATGTTGGAACAATGCCTTCAGTCGAACACATCGACCCCAGGACTTATTCTTTGTAAGCCTAGTACTTATTCTATCGGTCAGTTTTTCCGAACCGCTAAGTTACGGAGACGTAAACACACCAGTATCGGTTGTCAAGCGATGGTGCGGCGACAAACACAGACACACAATCATATACATACGTTTATATATATATACACGACCGGCTTCTTTCAGTTTCTGTCTACCAAATCCACCCACAAGTCTTTGGTCGGCCTCAGTCTATGGTAGAAGACACTTGCCCAAGTTACCACGCAATGGGACTGAACCCTGAAGCATGTGGTTGATTAGCAAGCTGCTTGCCACACAACCACTCTTGTGCCTGTGATAATAGATTTTCATTTATTCTTTTGTTTTTTTGCTATTGAAATTTGCTGTTGTTGACGTCACTTTGAATAACTTTACGGCATGTACAAATCCCCATCCAATACGAGCACCATTTTGTTACTTCCGGTCGGCCAATTTCCACCATTGTTCTCCTACAAGCAGAGTAATATCTGTCACAGTGCCAGTTACTGAGGTGTTCCGCGCGAAACCAATCGTTTATTCTCGCATCTGTTTACTATTGGTGTGTCGATTATTCTACATGTGATGATTTCTACTCCATTTAAAACCAGCAACGACAGCAGCGAGAAGATAAATATCAATAATAATAATAATAATAATAATAATAATAATAATAATAATAATAATAATAATAATAAAAACAAGAACAACAGCAACAACAATAACTACTACTACTACTACTACTACTACTACTACTACTACTACTACTACTACTACTGCTGCTGCTGCTGCTGCCGCTGCTGCTATAACAACAACAATAACCATAACAAATCTTTCTTTTATATTTTAAAGAGGAACTATGCAAACGGATAACGTTTAAATAGCAAATACAAATATTTGGGGATATAATTATAATCATTGTAATCATTTTATTGGTTGTTATTATTATTATTATTATTATTATTATTATTATTATTATTATTATTATTATTATTGGGTGAAAGATCAGAGCTGGCCATCAAAGTGACACTGGGATAAAATATACGAAGCCCTGTATATCCATCATGACTACCTGTCTGATAAGGGTACACCAGGCACATGCATCACAACCATACGTGCACGACATGGGGATCTCATATAAAGATAAACAGCGCATGACCTCGCAGGTGGGGCCCAGTTAGAATTTTCTTCAGGTCGAGTAGCCCATCCTGCTCAAAAGGTCCTTGAATAAGGTTTGTTTAAGGATGTTGAACAAAACACCCATGTCTCTAAAGGTGAATTATTCAAACCCCAAAGAATTCCTCTCAACACATGGCTATGATGTTCCCCCACAACTTCTGCTCATGATCAGAGATGCACATATCGTCAGCCACTAAGGGACATGCTCAACTGCTTAAGGTCAAACAACTGACAGGCAAATCTGTGGTATTGAGCAGAATATTTGCTGTAGCCCATCTTTTTATACCAAGACAAAACAATGTACATGATAACACTTCCAATCAATTAAGATCAGAAGTCATGAGAGCCACTGCCTTGTACTGCATCTGGGCATTGTACTGCATCTGGGCATTGTACTGCATCTGGGCATTGTACTGCATCTGGGCATTGTACTGCATCCGGGCGAAAACAGCTTATTTTGCAGGGTAAGATGGAAAGTGTCAGCTGTCCACAGCCAGAAGACTAAGGTGACACTTGTTTACTAGTCATGCTTCAAGAACTCTGCGAAGAATTCTTACAGTTCCAAGCATTGCTGATTTTTGTAGGTGTTCTACATTTACACTTGCACCGATCATTTTCAGCCATGCTGGTAGTTGAGTGTTGATACTTCCAAGTGCACCATTTCCTATTGGTATCACGTCTACTCTCTACATTGACCACAACTTTCGTATTTCCCTCTTTAAATTGCCAAGGCTGTTTATTTTTTTCTTCTTCTTACACATTGATCTTGTCACCGGAGCATGCTATGTCGATTATCATACATGTTCTTTCATTTTTATTCACCTCAACAATGTCTGGTTTCCGATGTTTGATCAGGTGATCACACTGGAACATTGCAACCCATAGAATTTTGCAATTCTCATTTCCGGTGACTCCTTCTGGAGTTGCTCATACCACGACTTTGCTCTTTGTAGCCCCTGATTTCCACAGAGCTCCCAATGGGTCATTCTTGCCACATTGTCATGGCGTCGCTTGTAATTGCGTTGTGCCAATTTCGGGCATTCGCTAACGATGTGCCATACCGTTTCAGCCCTCTTACCACACATTCTGCATTTGTCGCTATTATTATTTATTAATATTATTATTATTATTATTATTATTATTATTATTATTATTATTATTATTATTATTACCTCAAACTTCTCTCTCTCTCAATCTCTCTCTTTCTCTCTCTCACTCTCTAACACACACACACACATTCCCTCTCTCTCTCTCTCACACACACACACACACACACATACACTCCTTCTCTCTCACACACACTCTCACTATCTCTCTCGAATGCACTAACAGTGATTTTATACATGTAAACATACATACACACACATATATACATACATACCTATATATATACGTATATATATATAT
>NC_068985.1:111705878-111710667 GCF_001194135.2 Octopus bimaculoides
TTTTTTTTTTTTTTTTTTTTGCATATTTATTTTCATACTTACCTTCGGCAGTGCAGTACAAATGTTTGTGACATATGGACCTCTATTTATTAATGAAAACGAGTAAACAGAAGTTTTGTTAGTTGTTTCTTGACGAAAAAAAACATGGCTTACGTGACGTCAACACACATATATTGAACGTCATGTCGTGTCAATCAACGCAAACACATGTCCACTATCTGTGACATATACACACACACATAATCTTCGTGCTCTCTAGGAAAAAAAATGTCCGTTTATTGACGTACACAATATTTTAATCATTTAGAAATATTTTTAACTGAAAGTGATTTCAAAAATATAAGTTGTTTGTACGGTAAGTATTTATATTTTAGCTTTCTTTAAACAGACAATATTTTAATGTGTTTTTAATTATCTTCAAGTCATTAATTTCTGTAAAAATATTTTTTTATTTACTTTTGTTTTAAAAGTGATAGAGAGGAGAAAGTGGAAGATCTATGTACGTGTATATGAATGGACGTGTATGTGTGTGAAAGAGAGAGAATGAAGGAGAGAAAGTTTGAAAGAGAGAGAGAGAGAAAGAGAGAGTGAAAGAAGGGGTGTGTTGTCATGTATACGTACATACATCAATACATATGCGTACATCTTTTTAGTATGTACGTGTGCATGTGTGTGTCTATGAGAGAAAGAGAGAGTGAGTAAGTGAGTGAACGTATGTGTTCTCATGTATGTGTAAGTGGCACTCTATCGCTCTCTCTCTCTCTCTCTCTCTCTCTCTCTTTCGCACACGAGTTCATTTCATATACACTTTCTCCTCTCTTTCACTTTAAAACAAAAGTAAATAAATAAAAACATTTTTACGGAAATTAACGAACAAAACCAGCCGATCTGGATGACAGTTTTCAGTGTCAAAGCGAAAGATCCCCCAAGGGAATACCATTACAAAAGTTTTTTTCGAGTGCATTCAACGTATCTCAGCTCCAAAGATTTGGCTGTTGTTTCTAGCACGCCATGCTATCACGTAACAGCTATTTGCGATAAAGGATCCGAAATACCTGTTACGTGATAGCAGGGTGTGCAAGAAATAGCAGCCGAATCTTACATTTTCCAGGGAAAGGAGCCGTTTACGCGTAATTTCGATGTCACATTTGTTGAAAGCATGCGAAATAACCTGGAAAAGAAAAAGAAAATCATAAAACAAAACTCCGTTGCTGGGAAACTCAGACTTTCCAAGTGACCCAATGGGTCACTGATAGTCTAATATGTCTCTATAGAGATGCATGTTGTCGGTAGGGGCGAAATAATAAATTAATAATTAAGAACAGATATTTATATATCCAGTTTTATTCTGCAGTCAATCACGTCTTTTCCTTTCTGCACCACGTGCAGAAATGTAAAGACGTGATAGACTGCAGAATAAAACTAGATATATAAATATCTGTTCTCCTCATTGATTAAATTTTAAGTATAAAAACATACATACACATTCACACAGGGGTTGTTAATTAAATATTTGCTATGACCCACTTCCCAAAGACTGGGATAAATGAAACTTTGTATACTTATTAGTCCATCTCTACTTAACCACTTCCAATGGTGACACACTTCTCCCATCGATTTATGCAGCTGTGAAGCCCTCGTGTATAGAAGTCGGTAGGTTGCGTCTGGAGCCAAAACTTTACCTAGGAAATAAGTTCATCATCATCCGAAAAGTGGTTCCCCTTCAAAAAAGACATAGAATAAGTGTCGCATCGAAATTATTAAGATAAAACTTACCTGGAAATGGATGCGTGGCGTTCAATAATATAATAATATAATTAATATATATGCATATATACACACATAATGCATTGTAAATAAACAACAACAGATAGAAAAACGTATACATATAAGACACATACGGCTCTTATATATATATATACACACACAATACATTTAAATACATAAGAGGTATCCATCATAGGACCACCTGCACGCTAGAGAAGGCAGTTAAATTCCAAACCGCTATTAGGGATAAAATTTCGAAGGGAATGAAAAATAAAAACATTTACCTTCTGACTCCTAGACTAAAATGTTTCAGACTTTTTTAGCAAATAAAATAATTTGCGAGATGAAGCCTTCTTCAGCAGGTAAACCTTAGATTAAATATATATACACGAGATGGTAAATGTTTTATTTTTCATTCCCTTCGCAATTTTATCCCTAATAGTGGTTTGGAATTAAACTGTCCTCTCTAGCGTGCAGGTGGTCCTATGATGGATACCTCTTATGTGTTTAAATGTACACTCTCTACTCTTTTGCTCTTTTACTTGTTTCAGTCATTTGACTGCGGCCATGCTGGGACACCGCCTTTAGTCGAGCAAATCGACCCCAGGACTTATTCTTTGTAAGCCTAGTACTTATTCTATCGGTCTCCTTTGCCGAACCGCTATGTTACGGGGACGTAAACACACCAGCATCGGTGGTCAAGTGATGTTGCGGGGACAAACAGACACACAAACACACACTCATATATATATATATGCATATATACGACGGTCTTCTCTCAGTTTCCGTCCACCAAATCCACTCACAAGGCTTTGGTCGACCCGAGGCTATAGTAGAAGACACTTGCCCAAAGTGCCACGCAGTGGGACTGAACCTGGAACCATGTGGTTGGTAAGCAAGCTACTTACCACACAGCCACTCCTGTGCCTATATTTATATGAATAATATATAGTCTATTGACTAAATTTTTACACGCTAGGCCACTGGTATTGGAAATTTCTAATATTTCAGATTACCCTTTGATATTATAAATTATATATATATATATATATATATAAGTTGAGCCAAACACGAAAAGAGAAAACATTATATTTACATTACTTTATTATTCTGATTGTTGTTATTCACTTTATTCATCATGTACAAGTAAGTGTGTACTCATCATTAATCTATTTTATTTATTTTATTCAATTTTAGAATAATTCAAACATGTCTTTCACAATTCTGGAGTGTATTGAACTTATTTCGCACATAACTTTTGGCCCAACCTGTACACAAACAAACATACAAGCACACACACACACACACACACACACACATACACACACACACACACACACACATTCATACATACGTACATACACACATACATACACGTACGCATGTATGTATGTTTCCTTTCTCTTTTTATACATACACCCACTCATACACACATGCTTACATACATTTTTACACGCAATCGTATAAACATACATACATATATGCATTCATATACACATACATCAAAGTATATACGCATAGTTATATACACGCACCTTTCTGTCTTTCTATCTCTCTCTGTCTCTTTCTCTCTCTTTCTTACACACACACACACACACACACACACACACGCACACACATGCATATACACACACATACACATATACACGCATACAGATGCGCGCACGCATACTGTGTAGACCGTGTCGATGAGTATAACCGTAACATGACGAATACTGAATTCTTTGTTCTTTGACTGTTTATTGGTAACACCGTTTTAGACAAAACCTGACAGCTTTATATGCAGAAAGCAAACAAGAACTGCAGATTCGTGATGTCAGGGAAACAAAAAAAAATCGTTTCATGATGTTTGCAAATATTCTCCTGGCAAAGGGATGCTTGAGTCATTGAGTCACTTGAATATGTTCATTGTATGTCACTTTGTATACGTGATCTGGTATCATTTTAAATATTTGCTCCTCTTAAATGTGTATATAAACAAATAAATCGGTCGCAGATCAATGAAATATATCTCGGATAATGAAAAATAATTTATAATCTATGACTCCAGCTGGTCTTGCCCCGTCATTTATTGTCAAGTTAGTGTTACTGTTTGAATCAAGTTATTTGAACAGCTGAAAAATGAATCACTTTTATCATTGTTGAGTAATGCTGTTGTTTAGTAATGCCACCAGCATCAGTAATAACGTCATAGGTACTACCACCCACAATCCATACGACCACCACTCTGTACCAACATTGACATTAGTTATATTGCCAATAAAACTACCGTCATGAATTCCACCAACACCGTAGACACCACGACTAATGTCTCCTACGTTAACTATAAAATTACCCTTCACACGACCAAGAACAAAGCCAACAACAACAAGGACTAACAACACTACAACCAACACTAACATCTAAACTGCATTCAACATTATCATCAAAACCACCATCCACAACACCAATACCCCCATCAACCACCACCACCACCACCACCACAACCATCAGCACTACGAACAAGATTACTATCAGCAATATCCATCGCCAGCACTACCGAAAAGAGAACCCATCGCTTCTACTACTATATACAGAAGTAGGATCAACGCTACGAACGCCACCATCATCAACACTGTCAGTAATACTATCAACAACACTAATGTTTATAATCATGGTCCGGTCCTCCAGTTTCCAAGAACATATCTGCGCTCGTGAGGGCAGGGTCGGAAAATTTCACTTTTATATTTTAGGCACGTGTGCGAATGAAGAGACTTGTTGAATTCACACACACGTGTGTGTGTGTATGTGCGTGTGTGTGTGCGTGCGTGCGTGCGTGTGTGTGTGTGCGTGCGCGCGTGTGTGTGTGTGTGTGCGTGTGTGTGTGTGTGTGTTTGTGTGTGTGTGTGTGCGTGTGTGTGTGTGTGTGTATAACGAACCCGATATAAACAAGAAACTCCTAAACAAGTATTAATTTCGTTTAGTAAAATAAAAATCTTAATCTCAATCGATATGGGAATATAGACATAGATGAGTGGACTGT
>NC_068985.1:111711415-111712228 GCF_001194135.2 Octopus bimaculoides
ACACACACACACACACACACACACACACACACACACACACACACACAGATTTGTATATTAAGGCTACCATTGGTTTCATGTTAGAAAATATCTTAATTTTTCAATCCGATCACATGGATAAATGATATTCGTCTCCATTTTGCATGAAAACACAAAATAATAAATGGATGACACGTTTTGAGTGATTATCTCCCTTGGATTTGACTTTAGGGAAAGCAGTCATGTTGGATGGTAAAATTTTTTCCACTATATCATATTATACTCTGGGTATATGTGATGTTCGTATGTTTGTCTGCTGAGGTTGTTCGTTGTGGGAGAGTATTTCATGTAAATGTGGATTTCGTGTGTTGTATGTATTCACTTTTCACGTTTAGGGAAGAAACTAACCTTGTGGGGTTCCTCTTTGAAGTGAAGTAGTATGAAATATTGCTTGTGTATGCAGGGAGAAAAGGTTTCATCTCTGATATTTAGGAGGTTATCTGTTGACTGTATAATATTTAGTTTTTCAGTGATACACAGTTCACATTTGGTACCCTATCCTCTGTATTTTCTCGCTTATGTTTAATTTTATCTGGGAGGTTTCTTATTCTTCCTTCTTCTTTTAATGTTCATATCATATTAGACAGTGAGGTTGCATGTCTTTTATTTTTGTGTTTTCATCCAAAATGGAGATGAACAACATTCATCCATGTAATCGTATTAAAAAATTAAGATATTAAGATAACTTTCTTAACATGAACCAATAGACTTAATACACAAATAAAGAAACTCTATCCACCATTACACACATATATATATATATATATATATATA
>NC_068985.1:111714049-111714470 GCF_001194135.2 Octopus bimaculoides
TATATATATATATATATATATATATATATGCTATGATGTAGTGTTTTCCACAGTTATAATATGTAGTCACTGTTATGACTGAAGCTGTTTTATCTACTATAGTAGCCACGATATTTTCTTGGTATCGGATGCAATGTATCTCTTCTCTATCGGAATGGTAATACACTGCTTCGTGTATCGTGCTATCGCTGATAGCTCTGCAAGACACCGAATTTGAACCGTCAATCTTGATTGTGACTCGAACTCGACTATAGCACGTAACTGACACTTAACTCCAACTGAGAACTAGGACAACGTCTCTACAACGACTGGCACATGACTCTCTGTACTGGTTGACGTAGTTTTGTTTTATAGTGGCTTTTTCATACCACTTCTACCGTGGGAGGGGTGTACCATTTCCACTACAATATATATATATATA
>NC_068985.1:111715092-111717247 GCF_001194135.2 Octopus bimaculoides
TATATATATATTTAAATGAAATATTCAAACACTGAGATTTGAAGTTAGATGTCACTACTGTTCATATCATCTGTGGATAAATTCAAAATTTGATGATATCACCAGTAGTAGCATTGGTGGAACGTAGTTATGATAGCTTTAAGGAGCTATGAAATATCGTAATGATGCTTAATGAGCATCTAGCTGCTAGAAATAAGAGCCAAGTCTTAAATAATCCACCGTAGCGCACCAATATAACAGAGAAAAACAGTATGCGAGGAAAACAGACCGAATTAAAACATTTAACAACACAAATAAAAATATTATGCAATTATATACCTGTATGTATGTATCTATCTATCTATCTATATGCGTGTCTTTGCGTTTGAGTTTGTCCCCCTCCCATTACCGCTTGAAAACCGGGGTTGGTGTATTTATGTCTCCATAATTTAGTGGCTCAGCAAATGATTCCGATTGAATAAGTATTAGGCTTAAGAAATAAGTCCTGGGGTCGATTTGTGCGACTAAAACCATTCAAGCCGGTGTTCCAGCATGGCCGCACTCAAATGACTGAAACAAGTAAAAGTAAAAGAAAATATATGTATTTCATTTTTAATTAATATTTGTGATTTTTGGTGAGCTGGCAGAAACGTTAGCACGCCGGGCGAAATGCTTAAGGTTAATTTGTATGTCTTTACGTTCGGAGTACAAATTCAGCCGAGGTCGGCTTTGCCTTTCATCCTTTCGGGATCTTATAAATCAAGTACCAGCTGCGTACTGGGGTCGATCTAATCGACTGGTCCCTTCCCCCAAAATTTCGGGCCTTGTTCCCAGGACAACTTATTACATCTGGTAAAGTACAGAACTAGGAAATTTTTACTTAAAATATTGCCGCTAAGGATAAAATTTCAAATAAAATATTTAGATTTAGAAAATATTAACATTTATTAAAACTAAAAATTTTATTACAAGTTATTACTTCTATTTGTTATTACTTGTAACTTCTATTAAATTTTTTTTAAATAGCTCAAAATATTTTTTGCTCTCAAAAAAAGAATTCATTTTTTAATTATTACTTAATAATTAGAAATTGGAAAGTGGGTTATAAAAACATAAAAGTAGTACATAATTAGGTAGTACAATAAATAGAATAATACAAAAATTAGTTGTATATTACATTAAAATCTACCTGTAACAACAAACTCACAGTAAAGTTATTGCCAAGTCTTCACATTTTTAGTCTTGACCCAATGCCTATTTTTTACATAATGAATTTGCCTACCATATATACTATTCTACTTTGCATAAAACTTTAGCTATATTGGTGCTTCTAGCTCTCATCTCTTAAGTATTCTAGCGTGTCAATATTTTAACAAAATGGTGGCACCTTTTATAATTATAATGTTACTTTATGAATTAAAATCAAATAATTTTTAATATTCAAATTTTTTTCCAGGCTATACTATTATGCTAATTAGTAATGTGTGTGTCAAATGTGTCAATTAGCGGTATTGTTGATAATGTTTTCCTTACCTCAATAACTCCGGTGACATACTAAAAGTCCCCTTATAGAATTATATTCATAAAAAAGTATAGAACTATATTATCACCCTCAAATTTGAGAAACAAACACTCATAACTTTTTTCTTTTGAAACTTCATTGCATGAGATTGATACCATGAAATTCCCCGAATTGAGATCTATCATTTAAATTTAATTAAAATATAGTTTGTTTTGAAAATAAAGAAATTAATTATACTTAAATCCAATTTTTTGCCTTATATTTTTTGTCATAATATTTTACCTCACAACTATTTTGATAAGAAATTTTTGTTGCTTGGGAACAAAACTAAGATAAATATATTTTGCTTTTAACATAAAAAAGTTATTCAGATCTAAACATCATTGGTGGCATTATTTACTCTCTTATAATAATGTTGCTACAAATTTTGTTGTAAAATTTTCTCTACTGGATCAAATCTCAATTTTTTTTTATGCCAAAATGTAGCTTAGGGGCCATTCCTCTTCAAAAATGCTAACAGTTTTTCATTTGGTTAAGAACTGAATTAGCAACAAGCTCTAAAAGAGGTGTGTGTGAATAAATTGCGGCCTTAAGAATATTATTCAACTACTACCGTAGTTATATATATATATATATATATATATATATATATAT
>NC_068985.1:111717624-111718690 GCF_001194135.2 Octopus bimaculoides
TATATATACATATAGCTCCGATTTGGAAGGGAATTTAACAAGGGCAAGTCTAGAAAAGGTCAAAGACCAACGGCGAACTATTACACATCTACGATTCGAAGATGACAGCGAACTCATCGCCGAAAGCACAGTTCAGCTATAGATTATGCTGACAGAGCTAGATACCCATAACTCAGCAATAGACCCTCATACAAACCGCATGAGAAGAAAATACATTTGGATGAAAACAGCACAAAGCTGAATAGAGGTGGAAAGTGACGAAATCGAGGAGGTAAAAGGATATGTCTGCTTAGGGTACTCAGTGAAAATGCACCGAAACATAGATGCGAAATCAGTAGGAGAATAAGAACAGGATGGAAGACGTTTACGTTAATAAAGGATGTGGTCAAAGCAAAACTAGACAAGACTATACGTGCCAGACTTTTCAACAGTACCGTACTACCTGCGTTCTTATACGCAAATGGGATATGAGCAACTACGAAGAAAGAAAGAGTCAATTGGCAGTGAATGATTTATACTGGGTATATTATTGCGAGAACATATCGGAAATGAGGTAATTCGAGAACGAAGTTGAGTGAACGTCTTGAACACAGAATACCGAAACCAAAATTTCTACTGAGTAGGATATGTGGCAAGGTTGACAGATAACAGGCAGATAAGCAAAATAAATATAACAGCTTGATGATGGAGGCTCGATTTCTCCAATGTTGATTGCCTCCCTTGCGGCCTGCACATTGTGATGAACTACATATACCAACATAATGGTGTATCTCCGAGCCTCCAGAAACAGCTGTTGGACTTATAACGCCTTACTTCCTCCCCTTTAATTTTCTGTGTCGTTTGTACTCCGTCTAAGTTTAATCTATTAATATAAATATCTATATATTTATATTTAAATATTCATCGTCTGAAAGTCTTCAGTCTTTGCTTTCTCTCGTTGTGCATGGATACATATATACATATTTTGTATATCAATCCGAAGCTGTTATGTTTAATGTTTATCCGCATAATTGCCTCTATATATACACATACGTATACATATATACATATATATATATATATATAT
>NC_068985.1:111719045-111720082 GCF_001194135.2 Octopus bimaculoides
TATATATATATATATATATATGATATGTGTATGTATATACTATGTATTTACACGTTTATTTATACATATGTATATACATACACACATATATACACACATCACACACATGAATTTAATTTGTATAGTACTTAATATTCATGTATTTGCCATTCTTTCTCTCTCTCACACCCTCTCTCTTGTGTATGTATGTATATGTGCGTGAATACATATATATATATATATATATATATATATATACACAAACATACATAGATAGATAGATACATACATACATACATACATACATACATACATACATACATACATACATATGCACGCATATATATATACATATATACAGATATATGCATACATATATATGCATGCACACACACTCACTCACGCAATACACATGCGCGCGCGTATATTAACGGTTCACCTGCAGGTATATCTCAATATCGCTGCAAGATAGATTTATTTTCAGTGTCCAAAATTTTTAATCTGTTTTTATTATATTTTTTTACCATCACAGAACTTCATGAATATACTGTGTTTCGCTTATAACAAAATATTAAACCGTATTAAATATTTTTCCTTGGATTCTACTTTCAAAATATTATTTCTTATACAACTGAATACAATGTTTGTAATATATATAATTTTTTTTACGAAAACAAGTTTCCTGCTCTACACACTTGAGCGGCCTGTTTAAAATTTATACAATTATGGAAAATAAAAAAACAAATTTCCATTACTTCAACACGTTATGAGATAACACGCCATAAAAACACGCAATTTCACTTGTTTGGTGAAACGTGACCAGTTGTTTTTTCGTCTATTCATACAGGACACTTAGAAACACAGAAGTGTAAGTATATACACGCACATACTCACACGCACACACACACACATACACATACATATATATACATATATATATGAACATATATATACATATATATGTATATATATATATATATGTGTGTGTGTGTGTGTGTGTGTGTATGTATATGTATATATATATATATATATATATATATATATATATATATATATAT
>NC_068985.1:111720505-111722958 GCF_001194135.2 Octopus bimaculoides
TATATATATATATATATATATATATATATATATATATGTATGTATGTATGTATGTATGTATGTATGTATACTCACATAATCGCATGTGTTTGTGTGTGTGTTTGTGTTTGCATAAGTGTGCTTGCGCGGGGAGGTGGTGCGAGCGAAGAGCGAGAACAGGCGAAGGATGATAAAGTGAGTGTGCTGTTTTCAAGAAAGCGCTCATTGGTGTTTCTCCTGGGTCTCGTGGTGTCCAGTTTAAAGTGCAAGGCTTTCAAATGCGTCGAGGTGAAACATCATTTTCATTGTTCGACATTTACGTACATATATATATATGCCACAGAATCTCCCAAAACTAGACGATATCTAAGCGTTTTCCAAGTTTATTAAAATTAACCATGACAATGTAAGTAAACTCCACGAATCATGGATCTGCAAACACTTTTCACCTTACTAGAATGAAGGACAACTCAGGATATCAAGACTAAGATCGGAAAATCCATAAACAAGCATAGCAAATATGTATTCATCAGCTGCCAAACGGATATCACTGTGGTTTCGTCACCTAGGCAGTACCCTTCAATCCGGTGGTTTTAGCAGCGTTAAAACGATCAAGGTTCTGCAACACAGATTCCACCAATCAAATTCACTCACTAGGTATTTGTCAGCCAGGGACGCTAGCAGAAGTCACTTGCCGCGTAGCGCAACTGAACCCGAAATCACGTGGTTGGACAGCGAACTTCGTAACTACACAACCATGCCGGCGCTTGTCGGGGTCATTTGAAGGCAAAAGGAATTCGAAAGTAAAGCACAAATAATTCCAACAGATATTACGAAGAGAAGCCCATTGCATTCTAAGTGAACTTTTAGGATATACTATAAAGATAACAAGGAAAAGACAAAGTGAAATAGGAGAAAATGAACTCTTTCTTACCCACGCTAACAATTGAGTTGATCACTAGAACTTGTAGAACTGATTATTTCGACTACCTTGTCATAGAGGATATGAAGAACATGGAATAAGAGAGAAGTCAGGCCCTAAGTAAACTCTAGATGGTTATTCCTACCTGTATATTGGTTGAATCGATCCCTCCATCCATCCATTCGTCCATCGAACCAACCTATTTTCTTTGGAGAATCATGGGGATAGAGTCCTCAGGCATCCCCTCCACAGGGTTTTATCGGAGGCAACCATCATTAAACTTTCCAGTTGGATTCCCAAGCATGACCAGCTGAGTCTATGAGGATCATCCAACCATCTTGTTTTACCCCTAGGTTTCCTGACGGTTGGTTCGGCTTCAAGAACCCGTCTCGCGATTCTTTCCAGTCATATTCTAATCACATGTTCATTGAACCGGATCCGTGATCTCTCAATGGGTAGGAGTTACGACTCGACCTATATAGAGACACTTTGATTCCTAAGCCACGAATCTTATCTAGTAACAATGCTCCAGAGATCCTTCGGAAGAATCTCTTTTCGGTGCCTTATATTCGTGATCGTAATCTTTCGATCATTATCCAATATTCCTGACTATATGAGGTGGGTGTTGAAAAGTTCCTGGCGCTAGGTAAAAGAAAATACAGGTGTATTAGTTAATTATGATTTTATCCAACATATTCGCCTCTCAGATTCTCATATTTATTGTAGCGGTCTTTCAGTTTTTCTAAGCCCTGTAAAAGAACTCAGGGAGTTAGGCCTCGAACTAAACCTTTTGTGATACCCTTAAAGCCAGAAACTTATCACAAATCCTCGTAGGACAAGATACTGCAATAGCCTGGACTTCAGAGGTCCACAGCTCTTCAATATCCTCCCGAAAGACCTGAGAGACCTGCATGCAGTGGATGTAGGTGTCGTCAAGATGAGGCTGGACCTCTTCCTGTCAGGTGTCCCAGATGAACCAACCTCATGGCAGGAGGTGCAGATGAGAGCAGCTGCATCAAACTCTCTCATTCACCAAATGTCAATTCCTGAAGTAAAATTTGTGAAGTAAAATTGTGTAGCAACACCAAATGGCGGTGCCCCAGCATGGCTACAGCTCATGAGCTGAAACAAGATAGATGAAAATGAAAAAAATGAAAATATGTGCATATATCTCACTACATTACTTACTTCCCCAACATTTCATTTAATCCGAATCAACAGTCACTTGTTATTTAAGGCTTCCATGGCAGAAACAACATTGACATAGCCAGAGTTGATTACATCCTGGACTACCAAGAACTCGGAAAGTTAGGCCTGCAACCAAGCCTTTCACGATAATCTTAAAGCCAGGAACTTTTACACATCCCTTCGTAATTGAGAATAGGAACGAAAACCGAATTCAAGACAGTGTGCTTGTTTTTTTTGTCTTTTTGCCCTTTTTTTTTCAACAATACTTTTACTGAGGGTCGAATTACCTCCAATTCTAACATCCATTTTAGCTTCCTGCGATCCATCGCTCGTGTTCTTAAATTATATTCTGAGTATATATATA
>NC_068985.1:111723317-111730562 GCF_001194135.2 Octopus bimaculoides
TATATATATATGTATGTATATATATATGTATATCATTATTTCTGTAATTAATAAAAAAAAACAATTTAATATTTCTATAATGGCTTTGCCTCTCACTTCGGTTTTATGTAACTTTTACTATACCTATTCCACGTGCTTTTATATCACCTTTTATAACACGTTTTTTTAATATGTATGAATGGGCCCTGGTGGCAATAAAAATTTGTTATTATTATTATCATCGTCATCTTCATCATCATTGCTACTACAACTACTACTATAATAATAATAATTATTATTATTGTTAGTAGTAGTAGTAGTAGTAGTAGTATTGTTGTTGTTGTTGTTATTATTATTATTATTATTATTATTATTATTATTATTATTATTATTATTATTATCATTATTGTTATTGTTATTATTATTATTATTATTATTATTATTATTATTATTATTATTATTGTTATTATTATTATTATCATGTCAGTTTCTCCTTCGACGTCCACTACTTCATCTGAATTATTTACGGTTTCCGGAATCCCTAATATTTTTATTACCGCGCCCGTAATACACTCAATATTCACACGCACACACCACACACACACACACACCACACACACACACACATCACGTACAAGCACACACACACACAAGCACGAACATATATAGACACTCATAGATAGATACACCCACACACTGCACGCACATACGCATGTATCACAAATATGCGTACACTAAAACACACAGACATAATCACGCACACACGCACACACACTCACACACTTACACATGCAGACGTGTAACTATATATATATGCAACAAAACTACTTATACACACACGATTTCCACACACATACATATATGTGTGCGTGCACAAAGACACACGCGTGTCCAATCAATCAGCGCACACACACGCACAACCATATACATACTCACACATGCATCTACACATACGCACATACACACACACACACACACAGACTCATAAATATTCTGTGAGTGATCTCATACTCGTGTGTATACACATTCAGCACAATGCTACCTATACAGTTAGTATAATAAATCAAACACACACACGCACACACGCACACACACTCAAACACACACGCACACTCACACACACACACATCTGTACACATATACAGTCCATACACACACTACCATCATTATCTCCTCCACCTCTACCCCACCACCATTCAGTCTTTTATCCTCAAACTGTCATCCTCTATGAATCTACTTTCTTAGCATCTTGCACCTCCATCTCTTTCTCATCACTTTCTCCTCCCACTAATCACTCCTCTCTTTCTCTCTTTCTCTCTCCCACTATTACTCTCTCTCTCTCTCTTGCTTCGACCTCTTCTTCCTCTGATTCACCTTCACTTTGGCACACTTGCTCTGTCCTAACATCTTTCCGTTAATCTAATTTAGTTAGTAAATTTCCAAATCAAATCAAATCTCCTGTAAACCATTTGCAAGCAATAAAACTTTGTTGCTGATGTCACGAAGCGATATTTTATTATTTCACATTTACTCGTCTAGTCATTTAAGGTGAGGCAAAAATAAACCAACAACAAAAAAAAATAAAACAAAATGGCCGCAAAGTCAATGAAAGCACGCAATAGAATATTTTAAGCCAATATTACAAACCGGAAGCTGGTCGATTACTCTGTTTTAAGGTATTTTTCTTTGTACTTTTTGTTTTCTCTGCTGGGAGTTGGGGCTGTTTGGCTCCCAACTCAGCTCCGATCGAATATAATTCCGGGCAAATCTGCGAAAAGTTTGCAAAAGTATTGCATTATGATATCCGAGTATTTTTTCAACAAGATTTTATAGGTTTAATGTGTGTGTGTGTGTTTGTACGCATGTGTGTATGTGTGTGTCTGTGCGAGTGTGCGTGTATGTATGGTGTGTGTGTGTGCGTGTATGTATGGTATGTGTGTGCATGTGGGGGTGGGGGTCTGAGCGCGTCAACGGATTATTAGTTTGACTACAGTATATAAGGATGTACTACATCTTTTGCCAAGACACCGAAGAAATAAGCCGCCGGCTTATTGAAACAGCTGTATACAAGGCATAAGAATACCAATAGTGTTTCCTGCGTTTCATATTGCATGTCTTTTTGTATGTATATATATATATATATATATATATTGATAGATAGATAGATACATATATACATTTCCATACATACATACACTTACGTATGTATGTATGTGTACAAAGTCATAAAAGGCAGCAATATGACGTAATGGTTGTTTTCCCGAACAAGCTTAATTTTTGGTAATCCCATTGGTTAAAATTACTGCCAATATACGAATTCTAAACTTTCGTCAAAGAAATCTTTCACGAAATACGGTTCTTATATTTCGGATATAAGCAATTATAAAAATCCTGATTTTTGGGAAATTACTCAGTGATCGTAAGATGTTACTAAACTCATCAACACTCACAATAGTGATTGTTGGATGTTACTAAACTCCACGACACTCACTCCTTGAAATATTGGCTATTTTCTATACCATGTCTATGAGTTAAATCCAACAAGACTTATTTGAATTGTTGTGAACTCTAATAGTTAGTATGAAGGATTAACTAGTGTGAATTTTAAATTGTAACTCTCTACGACAAAATGACTTTACTTTCCAATTGTACTATAAATACTAAATGTACATAAATAAACTAATATAGCAATTATTTTCTGTTCCTACACGTTTTTCAACTTGTTACTGAAACTTATTTCTGCAATTATGAAACTGTATTTCTTCAACATACATGCACGCATAAAATGTCCGTTTGCGTTTCAGAGTATATATTTCTCGCTATGGCGTTTATGTAGCTGGAGTCAGGATTTATGTATAATGATAATACTTATAAGTAAGTTATAAGTGACGTGTTTATCAATATATATTCCTACTTCAAAAGTAAAATATATTCATTATCTATTTCCAAATAGGAAACATATAAAGTAGTGTTACACAAACAGTAACCAAACCGGCTATAAAAAGTGGTGACCCCCCGACGTGATCTCGTAGATAAACCACCACATCATAAAAGTATTGACACTTGTGAAAAAAATATAAAATTTTCAATAGAAAATAGATGACAGTTTCATTGCACAAAATTTTATTAAGAGAAATATTTGATATTAAAAGTTGAAGGAAAAAGAACGCTGAAGAAATAAACAATAATAGTTATAAGAAGTTTAACTGCACTTTCTAGCAAATTAAAATTATATTTCATAGCTGTCGAAAGCATTATTTCACTAAGAGCAAAATTTTCTTATTGAAAATTGTAATACATTTGAATGGAAGAAAATATTAAAGAGTTTGAAATGTCTTATTTTGATAGAGGATACATGCAAGCTTCTATGACAGTTTTGCATCCTGCTTGGACGGGAGATACCCTTGTTTGGTTTGCTCAATTAGAAGCAAGTTTTTCAGCAAACAGAATAACAACAGAGGTACAAAAGTATAACGTAATGTTAAGTAACTTACCACCACCTCTGAGTAATGAAATTAGGGACTTAGTAGATCCTACTGAACCATTTTCATATTCTTCCGTAAAGAAAGAGATACTAAAGAGGTCTTCCAATTCAAAGCAAAAAGAATTTGCTAAACTGTTCAATAACGAACAACTAGGTAACAGAAAACCTACTCAACTTCTTCGTAGAATGAAAGAACTTGGAAATCAACAGATAGGAGAGTCTTATCTTAAGAAAGTTTTCTTTTGCAAGTTACCTCATAGTACTCAAACGCTACTTTCAGCGGTGAAAGAACAACGCTTTCTCAAACAATTGGTAGATTTGGCAGATGGTATTATGGAATTATCATCTAGAGAGTCTGTAAATGCCTTGCCATCCATTTCTTCAGAATTACAGTTGATGAAAGAAATTTACGAGATACAGTTTAAATTATTAACAGACAAGATCGAAAGTCTTCAACTGGGAAGAGATAAACGCTCTTATAAAAGAAATAATGCAAGATGGCGTAGAAGATCAAAAAGTCCCGAAAGAAATGCTATATGCTGGTACCATTCAAAGTTCGATGACAAATCTTATCGCTGTATTAAGCCATGCTCGTTTGATTTTCTGAACAAAAAAAGGTCGAGAAACTTTTCAACCACTGATTAGACCCGACGAAGTCTGAGGACAATTTCATAAAAAGTCGCGTATTCTTCATGTTTGGCGCTAACTCCAAACAAAGATTCTTAATGGATACAGGAGCAGCTTGTTCCATTTGGCCTGCTAAACTTTTGAAAGAGAAACTTCAGCCTGCTTATTTGACTCTGCAAGTAGTTAATCAGTCTGACATCCAAACATTTAGAGAAATTAGTTTAACTCTCGATTTGCATTTAAGGAGAGAATATAAGTGGATTTTCATTGTAGCAGATTTGCCTTATCCGATATTGGGGGTAGATTTTCTTTTCCATTGCAATTTAATGGTAGATGTTAAGAAACAAAAATTAATTGACGCAGTAACGTCATTGAACATTCAAGGCATGAGATGCAGGAATGCAACAATTAGTCCATTATATTTTATGGCGTCCTCGGAAAATCGTTATCACAGGATATTGAAGAATTACCCTGAAATTACAAAACCGTCAGCTCTAAACACCAAATGCGTTCATTCAGTCACTCATCACATTATAACTCATGGACCACCAAGTTTTTCCAAACCTCGACGGTTATCTCCAGAGAAATTAAAAATTGCTAAGGCCGAATTTCGTCACATGTTAGACCGCGGAATAATTCGTCCTTCTAGCAGTAACTGGTCAACACCTTTAGTTTTGGTTTTAAAAAAATCTCACAGACTAGCGTCCATGCGGGGATTTTAGACAATTTAATGCAAAGACACAAGCAGATAAATATCCAGTCCCCCACATTTATGATTTTACGGCTTCGTTGAGTGGTTGTAATATCTTTTCGAAGATAGATTTAGTTAGAGCATACAACCAAATTCCTGTTGAAGAAAAAGATATACCAAAAACAGCTATAACAACTCCATTTGGGTTATATGAATTCCTTCATATGCTTTTTGGATTGAGGAACGCAGCAAATACTTTCCAGGGGTTCATCGATTAAGTAACAAGAGATTTACCTTTTGTATTTGCTTATATAGACGACATTTTCATTGCTAGTCCGTCAGAACAAGTTCGTGAGAATCACTTGAAACAAATTTTCAAGAGACTAACTAAATATGGTATAGTAATAAATCCATCAAAGTGTGTTTTCAGTGAACGCACTATATCTTTTTTAGGTCATCTCTCATTAATAAAGATGGAATTTGCCCACTGCCAGAAAAAGTTGAAGCTATTAATAAATTTCCAATACCAAATTCTTTAAGAAAACTCCGGGAATATTTAGGATTAATTAATTTCTACAGACGTTTTATTCCACTTTGTATAGAAAGTCTATTTCCTTTGACTGAATTATTAAAGAATACGAAAAAGAAAAATGAAGCCATAACTTTTAAGGATGATGAATTAAAGGCTTTTCAAAGCATGAAGAAAAACTGTGTGAAGCAACATTCTTAAGCCATCCAGTTCCTGAAGCAAAATTATCGTTGGTAGTTGATGCTTCCGATGTTGGAATCGGTGGAGTTTTACAACAGTTTCATTGTGGTTCTTGGCAACCATTATCCTTCTTTTCAAAAAAATTCAAGGAACCAGAAACGAAATACAGCGTTTTCGGTAGAGTATTGTTGGCAGCTTACTTGTCAATTAAATACCTCTGACATCTTATTGAAGGTAGGTCATTTACATTATTTACTGACCGTAAACCATTGACACGTGCACTAAAAAATTCTTCTGAAAAATATTCTCCCAGAGAAATTAGACATTTTGATTATATTTCACAGTATATTGTGGATATACAGTATATCAAGGGTGTTGAAAATTCTGCAGCTGATGCACTTTCTCGAATGAATGTTGATGCATTAAGTTCATTAAGCACTATCGATTTAGAAGAAATGTCTAAAGATCAAACTACTGATAAAGAATTTTCTTTATATAAAGATTCAAGTTATACTTCTTTGAAATTTAAATTATTGCCTGTTCATTCTTGTAAATCACACATTTGGTGTGATATTTCTACTGGTTTTTCTAGACCATTTGTGCCTGAAAGACATAGAAAAGTTGTCTTTTCTACCTTACATAAATTATCTCATCCTGCTGTTGGAGCTTCATTGAAATTAATACCGAGTCGTTTTGTTTGGCCTGGTATGAATAAGGATATTCGCTCTTGGGTTCAATCGTGTACGCAGTGCCAAAAAGCAAAAGTAAATCGTCACATTAAAGCACCATTAGGTACTTTTGCAACTCCTGATGCCAGATTCCAACACATTCATATTGACATAGTTGGACCATTACCTCCAGTGGAAGGTAATATTTATTTGTTAACATGCATAGATCGTTTTTCGCGATGGCCAGAAGCTTATCCAATCAAAGACATATCTGCAGTAACTATAGCAAGAACTTTATTTACCAATTGGATGTCTAGATTCGGCATACCCAATACATTGACGACAGATCGTGGGAGACAATTTGAGTCTACACTTTTTGCAGAATTCAACAAATTGTTGGGAAGTCATAGAATTCGTACAACTTCCTATCATCCACAATCTAACGGCATAATAGAAAGGTTTCAAAGGCAGTTGAAATTTTCATTAAGAACTTATTCTGATTCTCGCAGTTGGTTGGAAGCTTTACCAGTGACATTGTTAGGAATCAAGAGTGCTGTTAAAGAAAGTTTACGATATTTTCCTGCTGAACTTTTGTACGGAACAACATTAACTTTACCTGGTCAAATGTTTGGAGAAACCAATTCTTTTAATGAAGATATTAACAATTATGTAACCCGGCTCAGGAGATTTCTTTCTGATGTCCCTTCTTTTACATGTAAATTACAAAATATTAAAAGTTTCGCTCCTTTTGATAATAATTCTTGGACTCGTGTACTTGTACGTAATGGTGCCAGTCGTCATTCACTGATTAAAAATACACTGGACCTTTTAAAGTTTTGTCAATTAAAAATAAAACTATGACTTTGGATATGCATGGTAAAAAGGAAATTGTCAGTTTAGACAGAGTTAAAAAAAGCATATTTCGATCAGTCTTCATATCATGAAAAAGATTTGAGCAACACATTTCAAAATAACTTGAAACAGAACAATTCACAAGACAGCGAACTTAAAGTTGAGGAAAAGATCCACAGGTCAATTTTAAAATCACATACCAGCGAAAAGAAAACTAGAAATGGTAGAATTGTAC
>NC_068985.1:111734997-111737497 GCF_001194135.2 Octopus bimaculoides
TTATTAGATACGGACGGGTGGTCTTGTATGTTTATCGAAAGGTAGATGAAAATGGCAAGGCTGGTGAGGTTGAATGGGTCTACTCTGAATATGCTTTTCCTTTAATTTGATTCAATTATTAAATATAAAATTTAAAAAAAAAAAGAATGTGTTTCAACCGCTTCGTGAGTTAAGCTAGTATCTAAATAAAAAAAACATGTCATCGCAACACGGCTCTGAAATAATCAGAAGCCGTGACTTTTAGGCAAAAATGTAATCAAATATATTATTGATGCAGACACTAATATACTTACAAAACAAATAATAACAATTCCAATCATTTTCCAATAAATATATTAGCAAAATTAACCAAATTGACAAATAGTTTACGAATAATAAGCACACGAGGGAAGGTTTTTTTTCTGTTTTGACAGGCGGAGGCGTGTCTATGTAGCAAGTAGCTTGCCACATCGTTCCGGGTTCATTCCCACTGTGCTGGACCTTGGGCAAGTATTTTCTACTATAGCCTCGGGTCAACCAAAGTCTTGTAAGTGGAACTTGTAGGCGGAAACTGAAAGAAGCTTGTCGTATGTGTGTGTGTGTCTCTGTGTGTGTTTGTTTGCTTCTGTGTTTGTCCCCCAACACTGCTTGACAACGATAACAACGAGAACTGGCAATCCGTCGATCACAATGAAGGGGGTACCATTATTATTATGGCCAGGTTCCGACCAGGGCCGCAGCAACAATGTCTACCTGCCACACTTCTCGGTCCTCAATCTCCTGGATGCATTCCAGGCCAGCATCTACAATCAACTTGTCGATGTAAGTGTGACGACCTTTTCCTCTTTCCTCTCTTTGCATCACCATAAAGTGGGTTTCACGAGACTAATTTGGATGCTTCCAGTTCAGGGTGGTGCATACAGTGACCAGATAGTCGCAGCCGCCATTGCCTGATCTTCCAGTTGATCCAATTAACGGAGCAGCTTGTTAATTACTAACAACCCCTCCTCATCTTGATGTGCCCCACATCCCAACGTAGAACCACAACATAATAATAAAATAAATTTCCTTTCCTACGGAAGTCGAAATCTCAAAAGGGGAGACGTTGTGGCGAGAGTCACGACACCCCTTTGTGAGGATAGACTCGACCAAACGAATGTAAATAGTAGCGGCCTGAGTGAGAGACAGAGAGATTAGGCGTTATTTTTTTTCGTGTGTCCGTGTTTTCTGTGCTGTTTCATCATTTTTGATCCTTGTTTTACGAGAGTCAACTTGATAATTATTTGTTGAAGGTCTCCCCTCGTGAGTGTACCTATGATTGTTGATTGTTGAAATTGCTGTTACTGCATTGTTGAATTGTATTTGTTTTCAATCCATTTCTGGGAAAGATTGAAGAAGTGTCAGCAGAAAGCCACAGTAATGCGGCAGCAACTGATAGAGGAGTGGACGTTGAAGCTTTAGAGGTTCGTGAGGTGAAGGATGAGCTAAGGAAGCTGAAAGAATGTGAGAAGTTGTTGAAACAGGATGGAAACACGTTAAAATTAACGCCGCCAGAGGAACTCACAAACAGTGTAATCAAGAGAACAGTGATATTCAAAACACTGAAGTTGTCAAGAAGGAAAATTGAAATAGCACCGATTGAATCTATTGAGGAATGCTTGAAAGAGATTCAAAAGTTTACCACTTTTATCACAAGAGGACGAAACTGTGGCACAGCGGAGGTGCGATTCACGACGGAAGATGAAGCGATAAAGCACTCCACTGAAGCCATAAGAACGGAAGAATGGGTACTTTTGCCAACGCACTGTGGCAAACGTGTTGCCAGGGTGAAAGTTGGCAAAGTACCCCCAGCAATAAAGGAAACATGGCTGATGGCAGCCATAATGCTTAACATGGAAAAAGAAACCAAAATACTTAAAGTGATGCGAACTAAAAGGTTGAATTGATCGGGGTTTGGTATAGAGATGGCCATACAAGCAAGTTTGGAAGATCGAAACAGGATTGCAGAGGAAATTGTTCTGCCCAAAGATGTGAGGCTGAGAGTGGTGAGGGAGGGTAGGCCTCCCATATGCTACCTATGTGGAGAGAAAGATCATATGAAGGCGAGGTGTCCTAAGAGAGAAAAGGAACAACAGATTGAACAGCTTGCGGAGCAGGAAACTGTGGAACAAGTGGTGCATGACGATATGAAGGAGACGACGGGAGCAGAAGAGGAGTTCACAGTGGTCAAAAAGCGAAAGAGAAGTGATAGAATGAGCTCTCCACCGGAGAGGTAGAAAAAGAAAAGAAGTGGTTAAGGAAGTAGAGAAAGAGTTTGAGAAGGAAGTCGAAAAGGAGGAAAGTGAGAAGTTGGTTGAGAAGGAGGTTGAGAAGGAGCTTGAAGAGGAGCTCGAGGGTGAGTTTGAGAAGGAGGATATAGCAGCAAGGACACTGGCTACACTAGTGGAGGAGAAAGATTTAGGCGGACAACAGCATGAGGGTGATAAAGCGACACTATCCAAAATGGAGGAGGATAAGGACA
>NC_068985.1:111739799-111746773 GCF_001194135.2 Octopus bimaculoides
ATATATATATATATATATATATATATATATATATATATATATACGTATGTATATATATGTATGTATATACATATATATATATGCATATACACTATATATTTGTATATATATACATGTATATATATATGTATATATATACATACATATATATATATATATATATATATATATATATATATATATATATATATATATATATATATATATATATATATATATATATATATGTATGTATATACATATATATATATATATATACATATATATATATGTATGTATATACATATATATATATGTATATGTGTATGTATATATGCATATGTAGATAGAGAGACTGTGGAGGGACGGGTGTGTGATTATGATCATCTGATTTTGTTTTGTTTTGTTGTTTTTTTCTCGCCCTCTTATACAGTTCTTTCCTGTATCTTCTGTAAATAATACTTCTTAATCCATAGTTACTTTCGGATTATTAAACGCATATAGAAGATTCAGCTATGGATGTTAGGATCTATATATTTAAGAATATATATAAGTTTTATGTGTGTATGTGTGTGTGTGTTTGAGAGAGAGAGAGAGAGAGAGAGAGAGAGAGAGAGAGAGAGAGAGAAATAAAGGAAGTTTCTAACAATGCAAAATGTTTTTAAAATCCTTTATATTTCGGGCGCAAAGTATATAGTCAAATATACATTTCTTTGACTGTATTCTTCTGAAGATAGGTCTTTGCACCCGAAATATAACTTTCTGTATTGTTAAAAGCTTTCTTTACTTCTGTTTTCATTCATTTTTCTACTTTTGAACTACAACACCTCAAGCGAACTACAACGCTCTTCATATACACATATATATGTATATATATAATCACATTGAGACGGTATGTTTTTATCCTGTGTGGGATAGAACCAGTAATTGCTGAATATTAAACTTCCCAATACCTACAATAAAATTGTTACTACATGCTGGAGCACCACCTTGAAGGGTTTTAGTCGATCCCAAATCGACCCCAGGACTTATTCCTTGTAAGCCTAGTATTTATTCTATCGGTCACTTTTGCCGAACCGCTAAGTTACGGGGAACCTAAACACACCAACAACGGTTTTCAAGCGGTGGTGGGGGAGAGAAACGCAGACACACACACAAATATATACTTATATACGAGAGGCTTCTTTCAGTTTCCGTCTACCAAATCCACTCACAAGGCTTTGGTCGGCCCGAGGCTTTAGTAGAAGACACTTGCTCGAATTGCCACGAAGTGGGGCTGAACCCGGAACCATGTGGTTGGGAACAAGCTCCTCACCACACAGCCACGCCCGTTTTTTACACTACAGTTGCATATCGTGTCTATATTTGTGTATATGTGTGTGTGTGTGGGCGTGTGTTGTGTCTGTGGGCGTGTATACATATGTATGTATGTTGGTTTGTACATATGTTATATATGAGTACAGATACGTGTGTGTGTGTGTGTGTGTGTGTATCTATCTGTTTGTCTACCAATCAATCTATCTATTTATCTCCGCATCTACTTATCTATCTATAGCTATATATATATATATATATATATATATATATATATATATATATATATATATATATATATCTTCTTATCAACTTGGAAATTTATATTTGTCACCTAATATTCAACACCTCGGTGGTGCTTTACTGCAAGCGGCGCATCCAGAACAGTAATTCCATGGGACCAGGCTTCCGGTCTTTAGAGCACAGAAACTACGTTGGTTCTGGTCGCCATGGCTGATGAAAAGTATTTCATGTCTAACCCGAAATCTAATTTCGGTAATCCTTCTTGCATGTCATTTCTTTATGTCTATACACGCACACACACTCACATAGATATGTATGTATGTATGTATGTATGTATGTATGTATGTATGTATGTACGTGCGTATATGTATTTACTCTTTTACTCGTTTCAACCATGCGGCTGCAGTCATGCTGGAGCACCACCGTGTATGTCTACATTATTTAAAGATAGTTAAACATAAATTATTTAAACATTATTCAAACATAAAGGCGGCGAGCTGGCAGAAACGTTAGCACGCCAGGCGAAATGTTGAGCGGTATATCGTCTACCGCTACGTTCTGAGTTCAAATTCCACCGAGATCGACTTTGCTTTTCATACTTTCGGGGTCGATAAATTAGGCACCAGTTGCGTACTAGGGTCGATCTAATCGAATATTACTTCTGTCGCTAACATTTTTTTAACAAGCTCAGTAGCTAATCACGACACCAGCGCCTGTTCCGGTGCTGTTTTTCTGTATATCGTTGACGGGGAGATAAGTCGTTGCTGTCTCTAGCGGTCGAGCGTCCATTTGACGAGACCAAGGAAGGTCGAAATCACGTGATCTGGTGGTCTCAGCGCTGGAGGTAGCAAGGATTTATCTCCCTACAAGCGATGTAAACAAGAGCGTGCTTTACATCAAAAGCCAATATGAGAGTTTCTCTCGTGGTAACTACCGCAGTATAGTTTTTTTCTAACATAACATCCACGCTTAAGTGAGGATGAATAGTTTAAACAATGATTGACAGGTAACTGATGTCGAGGGGGGGTCAGTGGCTGGAAAAGGACTAACGATGACTGACCGGTGAGCAATGTCAAGGCTTTAATGTCAAGCTATATCAGACATGGGCAACCTGCAGCCCGCGAGACTTACTGAATGGCTCGCCTTGTGAAAATTTACCTTGAAATGTTTGGTAGTGTGGGCTGCGAGATGATGAGCCATGTATCATGCAGCCCACTTCACGCAAAAGGTTACCCATGCCTGATCTACATGAATACAACAATCACATGTCTTAAAATTCAAGAAACAAAATATGAAAAAAAAATTCAAGCTTATAAGAATTAACTGCTTACAAAGTTTCAAGCAGTTGGAAAGGAACTTTATCAGTGACGCGGTCGCAATGAGGCAAGGAGAATTTTAACGCTTCCTGAAATGAATTTAGATTTAACATTAATTTAACAGTATTATGTGTTAATAAACTATATGACATTAACTTGTCTGAAATCGTCTCTGGTTCTACGATAGCAAGTTCCTGTTTTAAAGTGATCTAAATTAAAATTTACCATAAAAATTTTTAATTAATTTACTTCCTAAACACCAGTGTGTTTATTCACTCTCATCGCGGTGTGGAATACAATAATGATAAAATCGTTTTACTAAATACTACATTATTTTCGAGATTATTTTACGTCGTAGAGGCGTAGTTGTGTGGCAAGCTGACAGAAGCGTTAGTACGCCGGGCAAAATGCTTAGCTGTATTTCGTCTGCCGTTACGTTCTGGGTTCAAATTCCGCCGAGGTCGACTTTGCCTTTCATCCTTTCGGGGGTCGATAAATTAAGTACCAGTTACGCACTGGGGTCGATGTAATCGACTTAATCCCTTTGTCTATCCTTGTTTGTCCCTATGTTTAGCCCCTTGTGGGCAATAAAGAAATAAGAGGTTTGCTTCCCAAACACATGGTTCCGGGTTCAGTCCCACCGCGTGGCACCTTATTTATCACCTAATATTCACCAGCTCGGTGATGCTTTACTATAAGCGGCGCATCCAGAACAGTAATGTATGTCTACATTATTTAAACATAGTTAAACATAAATTATCTAAACATTATTTAAACATAGTTAAACATAAATTATCTAAACATTATTTAAACATAAAGGCGGTGAGCTGGCAGAGACTATATGTCTCCTACATATAGTCTCGGACAGACCAGGGCCTTGTGAGTGAATTTGAGAGACGGAAACTGAAAGAAGCCTGTCAATATGTGTGTGCGCGCGCACGTCTTTGTGTTTGCGTTTGTCCACCATACCCCTTGACAACCGATGTTGGTGTGTTTACGATCCAAAAGCTAGCGTTTCGGCAAAAAAAAAAGTAGACCGACAGAATAAGTCCTAGGGTCGATTCATTCGACTAAAACCCGTCAAGGTCGTGCTCCAGTATGGCCGCAGTCTAATGACTGAAACATGCAAAGGATAAAATATATTAAAGGAGATTCAGAGCAGTAATGTATTTATATTCGTATATACAGGGTGATTGAACAGCAACTCTCTATTTTAAAATACTTATAAATTATTTATTAACTGAAATTTTTACAGAAAAAATTGATATGAGAGGAAAGCTTTTTATATAAGGTTTTTATTTAAAATTCGATATGAACTCCAGATGTCGCCACAAGCAGCTTGATTCACCCAGGAATTGCGTCAACTGATTTCACCAGGAACTCTTGTGGGGTGGAAGAAGACATAATTTCTTGTATTCGCCCTTCAAGTCTTCCAAAGTCTTTGGTTTGGTACAGTAGACTTGTTTCTTTAACCAACCCCAAAGAAAGAAGTCACAGGATGTTAAGTCGGGATTCCTGGTTGGCCACTCATACAGGCCATGACAACCTATCCATCTCCTGAGGAAGCGGGCACTCAGCCATTCAGGAACGACGAAAGTTATACGATTACAGACTAAATTCTCGTACTTCAAAAACCAAACTGAAAAAAATTGAGAAAAAAATTACGATTAATAAATAATTTATAAGTATTTTAAAATAAGAAGTTACTTTCCAAACACCCTTTAGTTCTTTATCACAACTAATGACTTTATAATATTTAAATTTACATCAATACTTCTATGTTGTGCATTAGATATATTTTTTCTTTATTGTTTTTGACGTGTTACTCTTAATGTCATCTTTGGTCTATCCGTTGTGGCGTGTATTTTATTCCATTTGTTTTTCTTCAGAGTCACGGGTATATTTTTCAAGTGATTGGGTATTTGATTCGTTGCTTCAATGTGGACCTATATGACCTGCATCGATGTTTTGGGGTTTTGTGCTTTTTTACTCTGACTATTCTGTGTTTTGAGGTCTCAGCCATTTTATGAGATCGTTTCTGCTGTTATTTTCTTTCTTTTGTGGAAGCTTAAGTCATTTGTGTTTAATGGATTCTGTTATGATGTTATCATTGGTTTAAGGCAGCAGTTAATTTCCGTATATGTGGGTTGTATTCTTCTATTTCTGGCGTATATTCCTTCATGAGTTGTAATATTTCTGTTTCAATCCAGGAATGGCGCAATGCAACAACGTCAGCAAGCTGTATCAAGCGACTAAAAGAGAAAGCAATGTCGCAATGTGAAGTTGTTGGAATGGTCTGAGTTGTATCCGAATAGAAGTAGACAAGGTAGGATCTCCTTAGCTGGGAGGAGACTCATTCCAAAAAAGGCTTCCCTATATTCAAAAAGTGAAATTTTTGGATGCTGCCCGCATGGAAGCAAATTCGCCATGGCTTTGTGGTCATTTTTCAGACTATTGAACATTATGTACACACACATACACGCGCGCGCGCACACACACAAAGCTTACACATTTCCCCCATAATTAACACCATTTCATTGGAAATAACTCTTCTTTTCTTCTGGAATCTTTTAACTTTTACATTGTTTCGCTGCTTTTCTTTTTCCAGCATCTAGCTTCCAATGGTCTATATATACTACCAGCATGAAAGAAGCTATTCCCTTTCCCCCACTATGTCTGAAGAGTCGTCATTATTACCTAGAAGCAATAGTCGGTGCGAAGTGACGATAACATTCTAACCAGTTGTATGTCATAAGCAGTGATATATTGCTTAACCTCATATAAAATTATAACTGATCTATTACTCATATTGGGTGTGCTATTTTATACTCTTATGGAAAACTTACTGATAATTCAGCTATCTATCTATCTATTTATCTATCTATCTGTCTATTTGACGCTCGGGAAGGTGGGGAAGTCTTTTATGTTTCGAGCCTATGCTCTTCAACAGAAAAGAACCCGAGGAAATACACAGAGACAGAATAAAAAAAAACCTTTTGGAGTTAGCGGTCAATTATGGTGACAACCTATATCTCTATTTATCTATCTATCTATCTATCTATTTATCTATCTATCTGTCTATTTGAACTTTACAGAAAAGCAAATGACAAAGACAGGTGTATAAACAACAAGCAAGTGTATTAGTTTGACGCTCGGGAAGGTGAGAAAGTCTTCTATGTTTCAATTATGGTGACAACCTATTTATCTATCTATCTATCTATCTATCTATCTATCTATCTATCTATCTATCTATTTATCTATTTCTCTATCTATCTATCTCTCTTTCTCTATCTTTCTCTTTATCTCTATCTATTTCTATCTCTCTTCTATCGCTATCTCTATATCCATCTCTATCTCTATTACTCGATACATACACACGTCAATCTTTACATACATGCGCGCGCGCGTGTGCACTTGCAAGGAGCAGAGTTACCATCAAGGAAAATCACATCATAAAGCACTGGACAACCTGAAAAGGACAAAAACACATTACCCAAGGTGCAAAGCAGCAGGAGCAAACACGTGGATGTGAACTCTATCTCTTAAACACATACACATACATACACAGTTATTAGCAACAACAACAACAACAACAACAACAATGATAACATCATCGATAACAAGAAAAGAAATTTTGTTGTTATAATATGAAATTAAGTAATTAAGCAGAAAGCAATATTGTTTTCCATTCCTGTCTATTGAATAACTGAATAGAAAATATTTTAAAATACTGGACTTACGTTAGTTTCTTCTCCCCCATTAATATCGATGTGTTTGTTTATCTATTGAGTTTTTGATTTAATTTGATGTGTGTTTATTACGTGTGCGTATATAAATGTATATATATATATATATATATATATATATATATATATATATATATGTAAATGAATATATATGTATATATATATACATATGTACATATATATGTATGTTTGTATATATAATATATATATAATATATATATACACACAAATACGTATGTATATATACATACATATACATATATATTTATGTGTGCGTGTATATATATATATATATATATAGATATAGATATAGATATAGATATAGATATATAGATAGATAGATAGATAGATAGATAGATAGATAGATAGATAGATA
>NC_068985.1:111747497-111751878 GCF_001194135.2 Octopus bimaculoides
ATATATATATATATATATAAATGTATATGTTTATGTACGTTTGCGTATGTTAAACTACATTATGTGTGTCTGTGTATTTGAATGTAGTGGAGTAGTTCAGTGCACTTATATATCAATATCTATGTAGGCTTACGTCTGAGATTAAAACAAAAATATACGCTCACACAAGCGTTCGTGCGCGCGCGCACACACAGGCACACACAAATACACAGGTTCACGAACACAACCATAGATGTGGTCATAAACATATATATGTTACGTGGGTGTCTACACACACACGACTACGTTTGGTCATCGATTCGTATCAGATGTATATATATCGATCTATTGACAAGTGTGCTGTGAATTCTCACACTCACTTCCGCACACACCAAATATATACATATATATATATACACACATATATGCGTATATATCTATTTGTGTGTGTGTGTGTGTGTGTATGTGTGTTATACGCACACACAAACCGCGCATTCCTACACACACCACCTCTGTACCAGAAGCACACAATGGAATTTCACGAAACCTAATATAAATAACAGCAGACTGTGTTGTTTTCTAACTAAATGGTAATTCTGTTGCTTCCCAGGAATGGTTGTTGATTGGCCCTACGTCAGCTTTCTTGCCACAAGCGCTTGGATATGGTATATCTAGGACTATGTCATCCAATGTGCACCTCATTTTCGTTTTTTCAGAAAGTTGGGCGTGAACCGTTGGGGCGATGATTACCTGTTTTTTTCTTACGGGTCGACTGAGTACGTAGAACCCGTCTCCACTCGTTGGCTTTTCAAATTTCTCGCTAGAGGTCTTTCTGCTCCTGCCAAGCCTTTTGACCCTTGACACCTGTTGTTATTACATACATACAAGCACAACAGACCTGATATAATGATGTGGGATAGGGAAGAAAAAATGTGCACAGTTGTGGAAGTTAGCTGCCCAGTGTCACATGACTCTTTTCTCGTGTATGTAGTAAACACACAACGTTTAAAACAGTGGTTCCCAGCCATTTTTCTCTCTATGAACCTCTTTGATTACTATTTTATTCTGGTGGACCCATAGCCATTCAAGATACTTCTAAAATTCTTATTTTATTTTCCCCACATTAACTTAAGCAGGTTGAACTATGTAAATGATTTGAAAAAGAAATTTAGTTGTTGCAATAAAAACAGCTAAATCAAATTGTTTAATGGACGCTTAAAATAATACTGTGGAATGGTCTGAGTTGTATCTGAATAGAGGTAGACAATGTAGGCTCTGCTTAGCTGAGAGGAGAACCATTTTGGAAAAAGTGAAATTTTTGGATGCTGCCCTCATGAACGCAAATTCGCCTAGGCGATGTAGTCATTTTCGATCATTAATGTGGTCCCTTTTTAATATATTGTTGCATAAACCCCCGCCAACATCTTATATGGACACCAGGGGTCATATAGGTCCCAGTTGAGAACCACTAGTTTAAAGCGAGAGAGAGAGAGAGAGAGAGAGAGAGAGAGAGAGAGAGAGAGAGAGAGAGAGAGAGAGAGAGAGAGAGAGAGAGTTCTCCGAAGGCGAAATACAACAACGGTTAGCATATTCACGTTCAAGTCCGCCATAATGTATTACGAATGAATATATGCGTCATTATTCTAGCTATCGCGAGGGTGCATGATCTAGTGGTCAGGGTGTTGCACTCACGATCGCAAGATCATGGTTTCAATTCCAGTGGAATCAATTCCTAAATCAGACTAGTCAGTGAGCCTTTGGGCACAGCATTTCCTTTTACAATGCCCCAACCTTCACATCTTGTAAGCAAAACACTTCATCTCACGTTACTCTATTATCACTTTAGCACCTGACGTGTGATACACCACGCACTTCCTCAGGCAACGTTGATTTGATGGAGGGCGTGATCTAATGTACAACACAAACACTTGATCATTATAAATAAATCAATTCTGCAAGAAATTGCAGAACGGTCTTTCTCAGACTACCAGAGACATCAGCCATATCATTCTAGTTATCAATCATTTTATTCTGGTAAAACTGTTGAGTAAAAACAAAATAAAAATTAGAGGTGAGTCACCCATAATATTAGTTTCAAACTTTGTGTTATGTCTCAAGCTACTGCTGTCTAGCACCTTCGGATTATCTCTACTTAACCGCTACACAACTGCTACTCGACTGCTACTCAACACACCTACCACGGCCAGACTACCTCTATTTATATGTCTTGGGAGATCCTACTTCTTCGCCTGGAGGCGTCGACACAACACTTTGGCACAACGCCAGCAATTTTGGAGGTGGGGGTAATTCGATTTAATCAACTCCGGTGCTCGATTGGTACTTATTTTATCGACCACCGAAAGATGAAAGGCAAAACCGACATCAGCGAAATTTGAATTCATAGCGCAAAGGACGGATGAAATGCCGTTAAACATCTTACCCACCATTCCAACGATTCTGTCAGCTCACTCCTGTTGGGGTATCTATAATATTTTATTCAATTTATTGTCAAGGTTCGAAAAGAAGACGCAACGACTAAGCAATGCCAGGAGTTTTATTTTCAGAAAAAATTTCGTGACGATAGACGAAAGTTGGTGTATTGCTGTAAGAAAAGAGAGAAAAGAAAGGCGAAAAGAACACGATCAAAGGCGAACTGCGAATAAGAACAAATATCAACATGAAACCAGTTCGTATTAGAAGAAAGATGGAGTGTATATGTATATATAATTTGTTTATGTGTATGTGTGTGTGTGTGTGTGTGTGTTTTAGTTAATATTAGTTTTCTTTCATTTTGTATAATTATATATATATATATATATATATATATATATATATATATATGTATACACTCACACACATTTATACATAAACATTATATATATATATATATATATATATACATAACATATTTATACATATACATTATGAATTTATATATATGCATATCTGTATATACATGTATATATATACATTCATACATACATACATACATACATTCATACATACATTCATACATACATATATGTGTGTGTGTATGTGTGTGTGTGTGTGTGTGCGTGCGTATGATCAATTCAAAACACAGAGAAAAGAAGAAAAAGAGAAAATATATATTCATATATATATATATATATATATACATAGAGAGAGACAGACAGACAGAGAGAGAGACATAGAGAGAGAGTGAAAGAGCGTGAGTTAGATAGATGTATGTGTATGTATATATATATATATATATATATATATGCATGCATATGTATGTAAATATATATTCACCTATAGATACGCACGTGTAAATGTCTGTTTGTGAGTGTGTGTGGACGTGTGTGTGTTGGTGTGTGTCTGTGTGTACCATGTGTGAGTGTACTGTGTGTTTTTTGGTACCGTCACAGTAAATCTCCACCTTGGTTTAGGCTAACCTAATATTATGATGACACTATTTCTACCCAAACAAACAAACTCCACTTATTAGTCATGCACACCCCGAATATATTAACCGGATGTTCGGTTAATCAACCTTACTTTGCTCCGTACTCTCTCTTTCTCTCTCTCCCTCTCATACATACATACATACATATATGCATATATAAATATATATGTATGTGTGTATGTATGTATATACATATATATGCATATATATATATATATATATTTACATATGTGCGTGACTATGTATATATATATATATATATATATATATATATATATATATATATATATATATATATATATATATATGTATGTATGTATGTATACACACATACACATAATATATACTTATATACTATCTCCCTTGATATGTATATATGTGTGTGTATTGTGTATCTACACACACACACACACAGACACACATATATATATATACATATATATATATATATATATATATATATATATATATATATATATATATATGTATGTATGTATGTATGTATGTATGTACATGATAAAGATATGATATATGCATGTACATAAGTATATATGCAGAGACTGTGATAGAGAGAGTGAGAGGGTGAGAAAGAAAAAAGCTCCGGCTGCGTATATGTATGTATGTATGTTAGACATATTTACACGAAGTCCCCATAGACTCAATATTGAATGATGCCATCTCAAGTGGCTTATTTTAGGAAAATATATGCACATGTGGTTGGTTTGATAAATATACACTGTTGTTATATAGACTGGTATCTGGACATCAATGACAGATCACCTACAAACACACCTATTCATTCAACACATTCATACATGCAAGTGTTTGTATGGATGTGTATATTCTTGTTTTTATCTGTATTCAGGCATGTATAAAGGCGCTTGGCCCAACGGTTAGGTCATTGAACACCGATTATAAGTGCTGGAGTTTGATTTCTGCAGCAGCTGGTATATATATATATATATATATATATAT
>NC_068985.1:111752185-111754217 GCF_001194135.2 Octopus bimaculoides
TGTGTGTATCTCTGTATGCATGCATGTATGTATGTATGTATGTATGTATGTATGTACGTATGTATTAGAATGAAGGATAGCAGGATTCCTAAGCAGATGCTATAGGGAGAACTTGTGAATGGAAGGTGACTCCAGCAGAAACCAAGGCTGCGACTTAAGGACTGTGTCAAGTCCTCATTAAAGGTCTGTGATATGCAGGACACTGACTGGGAGAACAATGCCTATCATCGCCACGGATGGAGGAAGCAGGTTAAGGAGGGGATCGACACACTTGATAGCGCACGTATCCAGCATGAAGAACTTAAGCGAGCTGCGTGAAAGCTCACAGCTCGCATAGTGAATGGGGAAAGCTTGGTCTGCAATGTTTGCACTCTGTATGCTTGTCAAGAGCAGGACTTATTAGCCACCAACGGAGCCGCAAATGCAAAATATAAGCTAGTCCTAGAGTGCACAATGTTCCTGAAGGTCGGCAATGGTCTTCCTCGGTCACGAGTGGACGGTCATCATCGTGTATGTATGTATATATGTATGTATGTATGTATGTATGTATGTATGTATGTATGTTTGTCATTGTTCAGTTTTATTTCAAGATTTCTTGCCAATAGAGAAAGAACCGGTTTCTAACCTAGATTCAAGGCTCCTTCATTAGAATTTCAACATCAACAACAGGGTATTTTTGTTTTCATGTATGCATATGTGCAGATTTGTATGTTTTGCTTTATGTTTGTATTCGCATGCATATATTTGCATATCTAGACATGCTCATATATATATTTAAAAGAAAACTTCTGTAAAGTCAAACAGATTTTTACAGTTCCAGTGATCGATTGGATCTGTAGTCCTCGAATTAGCTTTCTCCTTTCTGGTTTTGAGAAGACTAATTTCTCAAGATTGGTATTTAGGCAGTGTGTTACATATCTCAAGGTACCAATAATTACAGGTATAAGCCTGAACTTGTAATCTGGATAGAGTAACTGCAGTTTTCTCAATAGTTCAGCGTAGGTATTTTCTTTTTCACTGATTCTCAGCTTTATGTTAACATCAGCTGGGCAGCTAATTTCCACAACTGTGCCAAGTTTCTCTTCTCTATCCCAAATCATTATATCAGGCCTGTTGTGCTTACATTTTATTGGGGTTTTCACTGGGACATTCCACCACTACTCCTTTTTATTATGAGCGGCTATGGCTTATGTATGTATGTATGTATGTATGTATGTATGTATGTTATCAATCAGTTTCATTTCTGTATTTCTTGTCCATAGAGAAAGAGCCGGTCTCTAACATAGATTCAAGGCTCCTTCATTGGAACTTTTATCAACATCATCTAGGTATTTGTACGTGTGTGTGTGTGTGTGTGTGTGTGTGTGTGTGTGTGTGTGTGTGTGTGTGTGTGTGCAGTATTTGGTGTTAGAGTATGTGCAGATTTGTATGTTTGTTTTATGGATGCGTATGTATGTATGTATGTATGCATGTAGGTATGTATGACTATGCATGTACTTATGAATGTATATGTGATGTACGTGTGAATGTATGCATGTATGTGTGTTATTTATTTAATAGTTTCACTAGGTTCAAGCATAAACTAACAACGGCCATTCTAGTGCACTGTCTTTAAAAGTTCAACCAGATTATTCGCTCCATTTAATTATGACCAGTAGTATATTATATCATTTAACTTAACTTCAGCTGTTCCACTCGACGCAGCGGCTTCCACTGGTATACACAAACACGTTAGCTACTAGAAATAGCAGCCAACTTTGTTTCAAATTACACTATATGGTCATAGGTAAGGAAAAAATGAAGTAGTTAATGTAGTATATATTCCTAAAAAGCTGGAATTGTCACAGCTGGAATTCCTTTAGGCATAGGTCCATTCCATTAGAAGTGACCTGTACTTAAGCCTTAACAAATACATCCTCACAGGTGTGAGATATACATACATACAAACATACGATATATATCATATATATATCCATACCAACATGTATACAATTATATATATATATATATATATATATATATATATATATAT
>NC_068985.1:111754709-111756928 GCF_001194135.2 Octopus bimaculoides
TGTGTGTGTGTGTGAGTGTGTGTGTTTGTCTCTCACCGGCACAGTAGAGCCAGTTTGACCCATCAGCTGCAACCAGAGGGACGAAAACAAATGTCACGTCCTGCTGGTCTTTCTAACGAGTTACACAGAGCCCGGGTGGTGGTGGTGGTGACGGTGGTGATAGCGGTGGTAGTAGCAGTGGTGGTGGTGGTGGTGGTGTGCTACTGGTGCTTATGATACTAGCAACGATGGTGGCTAGTTTGGTCTTACTAATTTCTTAGGTCTAACTGCTTCCTTGAAAATTGCCAATTGAAAATACATCCGTACAAACATACATACATGTATATGTCTGTATGTGTGTGTGCGTATGTAGGTGAGTGAGCATGTAACTATGTGCGTGTGTACTTGTGCTTATCACCCAGCATCGCTTATTAACCGATGTTGGTTCGTCTACGATCTCGTAACTTAGCTGTTCCACAGAACAGACAGACAGAATTACCAAGCATTAAAAACATTAAATACTGGGGTCGATTCGTTCGACTAAAGCTCTTTAAGTAGTGCCCCAGCATGGCCGCAGTCCAATGACTGAAACAACTAGAAGATACATATGCATACATACATACATACATACATACATACATACATACATACATACATATATATATATAATATAATTAAGATTCAGTTGAATTAAGTACTTAACTTGAGGCACCTTGCTAGTTCGGTATAGTCCGCACAGCTCCAAGTTAGATGAACAGAACGTAAATAAGTAACAAGGATGTACAGGTGTCAATCCATTACGGCCGTTTCAAGCCACTCCATTTAATTGATCAATCGAAACATTACATCAGTTTGGCACAGATATAGCATTACTGCCACAGACATAACGTAAGGAAACAATGTAATTATTTTGGTTTCTATTATTGATATAAATTTGGTAAAAATGGTTTATCATTTGTTTTTTAAATCAATATGGTCATCTGCTTCTGAAGAAAGCCGTTTATTTCAAATTCATGTAATGTTTTCGTTGATCAATTAAATGGGGCCGTTTGAAACGGCCGTAATGTATTGGTAACTGTGCATCCTTTTTTTACTTATTTACATTCTATTATATATATATATATATATCCTTTTGGTTCCCAAAAGTTTTCAAGTTGCCGCTTCTTTGGGACCCAGGCCAAATTCCCAGCGCCCCCGCTCAGCTGCTCACCACCACAAACATTCAAAAGAACTGTATCTCACAAATAAAACCTCACCTAATTAACCCATTATTTTGTTGTGTTTACGTCCATCGCCCACTTTTCGTCACCCCATTATCACCGCGCTTTTCTTCAACGCCCGCTTGAATCTTTCCAGCGCCCCCAGAGGGGCAATACTGCCCTGTTTAGTAACCACTGACTTAAGGGGATGACTCGAAATAACGGGTAAACATTATTATTGTTTGCAAGTGTATCTAAATGATTATGCAACTTACAATACGTAATTTGGAAAAGTCAATTATGATCAAATAAGTGGATGACTAGTAATACCGAGTTAACATTATTGTTTGCATGGCCGTCACAATAATTACAAAAATTTATGTATATCGATTATAACCCCCCGGTAATCGCAATAATATTAAAGGCGCAATATTAATCAAATAATGGTAATATGATGTTCAATGGAAAGTTAAGAGAAAGCATTTATATACGCAAAATCCTGGAGATTGATATAAAATTCTCAGAAAGAAGGTTAAATTTATTCTCTCAAAACAAAATTGCAATATGTGAAGTAATATGCGCAGTGTACCTCAGAGGTTATGACAAGTCAATATGCTCTGTGAAATAGGTAGAGACTTAATTGTAATGATTTGGGCGAGTATTAAGATGATAGCAGTGATGATAACTACAAAGTGAAGTATTGACTGGGTGGTAAGAAGCTAGGCGCAGGTGTGGCTGTGTGATAAGAAACTTGGTTCGCAACCACACGGTTCCAGGTTCAGTACCACTGTGTAGCACCTTGGGCAAGTGTCTTCTACTATAACCTCGGGAAGACCAAAGCTATGTGAGTGGATTTGGTAAATGGAAATTGAAAGAAGCTCGGCTATATATACATATATATATATATATATATATATATAAAGTCTGTCATACCGGCCATGATGAAATACCACAAGGTATAGAAAATACGTATTCGCCTTTATATATTTAATCCTTTATATTGAACACTCAATATTTCATCTATTCAATAAGACATATTCC
>NC_068985.1:111758054-111758761 GCF_001194135.2 Octopus bimaculoides
AGATCAATGCTATCATCGCCAGCGGTTCAACCTTTGTCACCACCATCTTCATCATCAGCGCAACCAATACAATCACACACGCACACAAACACATACACACACAAATACACACACACACAGACACCCACAGACACATACACAGAAACACACACGTACACAAACACACACACAAACACACGCAAACACACGCACACAAATCACACATACAAACACACACGTACACAAACACATACACTCATGCACGCACGCACAAACACGCAAACACACACATACACAAACACACACAAACGCATGCCACACATACACACACACACAAACGCATACCACACACACACACACACACACACACATACATATATATATAATATATGTATATATATATATGTATATATCCACCACCACTAACAACAAAAACAACAACACCGTCACCACCACCACCGCCACTACCACCACCACTACCACACACGTACACAAACACACACACACGCACGCACACGCAAACACACACCCACAAAACACACTAACACGCACATATACAAACACACACTAACACACATATACAAACATATACAGAAACGTCAGCACGCCGGGCGAAATGCTTGGCGGTATTTCGTCTGCCGCTACGTTCTGAGTTCAAATTCCGCCGAGGTCGACTTTGCCTTTTATCTTTTCGGGGTCGATTAAATAAGTACCAGTTACGCACTGGG
>NC_068985.1:111758771-111759391 GCF_001194135.2 Octopus bimaculoides
TTTATCTTTTCGGGGTCGATTAAATAAGTACCAGTTACGCACTGGGGTCGATATAATCGACTTAATCCCTTTGTCTGTCTTTGTTTGTCCCCTTTGTGTGTAGCCCCTTGTGGGCAGTAAAGAAATAACACATATACAAACACACACTAACACACACATATACCACATATACCACATATACCACACACGCACATGCATATATAATATATGTATATATATATATATATATATATGTATGTATATATCCTCCACCACTAACAACAAAAACAACCACACCGTCACCACCAGCACCACCGCCACTGCCACCACCACTACCACAAACAGAACTCTCACTATTCTTTCTCACCGCCCCCGCACCGCAATCAATACCATCTTTCCCGCCACAACCATCACCTCCATCACCACCACCAACAACACCCTCATCATCACCACAAAACCATCACCATCAACAGCATAAACATCGTCATCACCACCAGCAACAATCAGAACAGCAACTCGAACACATCGCCATCACCACCACCACCACCTCGCCCCCACACCACCACCGCTATCATTGAAATCACCATCATCATCATCATCGTCATCGTCGTCATCGTCGTCGTCGTCAGCAGCAGCAGCAC
>NC_068985.1:111759567-111760910 GCF_001194135.2 Octopus bimaculoides
TAAGGGTAGACCCTCTACTTAATGCTTGGGTTAGCAGTGATGGCGAGGCAGCGCTGGTGGCGGTGGTGGTGGTAGAGGTGGTGATAGTCGCGGTGGTGGTGGTGGTGGTGGTTGTCGTCGTCTTGGATATATATATATATATATATAGTGTGAGGGCTTGCGTTCATCTATGTGTATATAAGATGCATGTGTATTTTGTGTATGTGTGCGTTTGTGTGTGCGTGCGTGTGTGTGTGTGTGTGTGTCTGTCTGTCTGTCTATCTATCTATCTATCTATCTATCTATCTGTCTGTCTATCTATCTATCTATCTATCTATCTATCTATCTGTCTGTCTATCTATCTACCTATCTATCTGTCTATCTGTCTGTCTATCTTTCTATTTATTTATATATTCATCTTTATACATACGAGGTGGTATCAAAAGATTCCCGGAGTAGTTATGTTTAACAGAAAAGAACTTATTTACCTAAGTTTTAACATCCTCTTTCGAAATAGTTACCTTGTCCAGTAACACACCGGTCCCAGTGTTTGTGCCACTTTTGGAATCCAGCCTAGAAGTCGTTTTCCGTAAGAGAGTCAAGGACCTTCTGCGATTCGCTCTGGATCTCGACAACGGTGTTGAGAGATGCAAGTCCGCAGCTGCTTAATCTGGCAAATAGGGCGGGCGTGAAACCCAGAAGAGCTCGGAGACAGGGGACATTGTCGTCGTGAAGAATCCAATTCTTCGTGCTCCACAGATCCAGTCGCTTTCGCCGAATGTCCTCCCTCAAACGCTTAAAAACATCACAGCAGAACTCCTGATTGACGGTCTGATCCTGAGAGATTAATTCTCGATGCGTAATAGCGCATTTCCGGGAGTGACGTTCGTGGCAGGTCTTCCACATCGCTCGTCGTCTTCCAGGAACGTTCTTCCCTCTTTTGAAGCGCTCGCGCCATACGAAACATTGCCTGCTACCCATTGTCTCGTTACCGTATTCTTGCCGAAGCATACTCAGTGTCGCTGTAGCAGACTTCTCAAGTTAAGCACAAAATTTCGCGTTGGCTCTTTGTTCCTGTCCATGACAAAAATCGGAGACTGCAGAATACAAAAACACAAATTTGCGAAGTAAACACAGCTTCATAAAGGTCATGGCTAGCTCTCAGTGCGCACACAACCATGAGCTGTCATGTATTGGCGCTCTACAGAACTGGTCTGGGAACGGTTTGATACTACCTCGTATATATATATATATATATATATATATATATATATATATATATGGGAGAATATACAAAAAATAACAACAGACGAGGACAGGTGGTGTAAATAACAAAAGTATATATTAGTATGACGCTCGGGAAT
>NC_068985.1:111761448-111762252 GCF_001194135.2 Octopus bimaculoides
TGTGTGTGTGTGTGTGTGTGTGTGTGTGTATGCATATATTATATATTTACATTTATGCATACATATATATGTATTTATATCCATTTATTTATATATATATATATATATATAAGGGCATAACTATACAAGAATGCCTCACGTTAACTACTGTAATAAATACATTTTTACCAAATGTGGGGAAATGCAGCCTTCAAAGAAACTAGCCTTTTAAAAACAGACTGAACTATAGATCACCGATTTCATGATCATTATAGTAATATATAATCTTCACTTGTCAGTACAGTATAGTCAAGACACATAGAAATAAACAAAAAATCGACATACCAAACGAACACCTCATGTATTCTGGACAGCACATAGAAGATTGTTTATCCCTATATATCTATGTAAAAGGAGGGCTTTTCGAGCTGCACTTCGGTACCATGTGTTTTTAATCGGAATAAAATTCAGTACTGCATATATGCCGGTTATATATTTAATTAATACAATAATAGGATAAACTCTTATATAAGAATTTATCAAGTGGCTATGTCAAGATGAATTTTTATGTATTCTTCTTCCCACTTGGATTTTAAATGTTGCCACAATTATAATAGGTCTTTTCTACTGTTATTTTCTTCATTCTTGTGCAGCTGAAGATTGCTCTACATATTGCATTTAATGTAATGCTCGCATTACTTAAATAAGTGGAGTAGCATGAAACGAGCGTACTGCAATCATCGTAAAAATCCGTGTTGAATATTTTGATTTTTTATACATATACATCTCTCTCTCTCTCTCTCTCTCTCTATATATATATATATA
>NC_068985.1:111764536-111766056 GCF_001194135.2 Octopus bimaculoides
ATATATATATATATATATATATATATATATACATACACATATTCATCATATTTATGTGTGTGTGTATGAGAGAGAGAGAGAGTGTGTGTGTGTGTGTGTGTAGACAGACAGATAAGCAAGAAGACAGGCAGACAGACAGGCAGATAGATACATACACACATACATACATGCATACATACAAACATGCAAACATACCTACACACACACATACGTACACACATATACCCATACATACATACATACATAAGTAGGTAGGTAGGTACGTATGAAACGCACGTTAAAAAATAGGTAGATGTTTGTGCGTATAAGTGCACATGTGTGTGCTAAGTATGTTTTGAGTGTGAGCGTATGTATGTGTACAAGTAAAAGGCTAACAGTGATTTCGAAGGTTCATCTTACATACTATCATCAGGCAGTTTGACGTCAGCAAGTAAGCCGAAACTTCGTAGTCACTATCAATTGTTTCCGTGTTAAAATACATGAATATAGTTCTCTATGTAAAAGTATTGATTGGTTCTTCTTAGTAATATTCGTCGTTATTTTCCTCACTAGCCTTTAGCGTATAATTGGTTTGCGGTGTTTACTGTAGGAATACTAATATGCAAATATTCCTAATATACCATCCAGTCACCAGATAAATTAGCTTAATGATAAAAAGTATTCTATAACTCCGACTCTTATAGCAATATTACCTACATATGTCACGTAGTGCAGAAATATCGTAAGTGAAGATAAATGGATAATGACAGTTCAATGCATGCAACATATGTTTCGATAGCATGGCAATTTATTGGCAATCAGTATATTACATAAGTCAAATTGCCAGTCGTTTCCTTAGGCATTTCGAAATCCTCGACAGATAATAATTGACAGTCGATTTCGTAATACACTGATTGCAATTAGACTGGCATGCTAATGACATATCTGTAGCATGTATTAAGCTGTCATTATCAATTCATTGTGTGTGCCTGTAAATTTGTGCATGTAAATATATGTATATATATATACACATATATATATATATATAAATATACATACATACACACACACATACACATATATAAAGTGTATATATAATGTGTGAGAGTGTGTGTGTGTGTGCGTGTGTGTGTGTGTAGTGTGTGTGCGTGTGTGCGTAGTGTATTGTTCCGTTAATTAGTGGGCTCAACAAAATAAGTACTCCATCCAGTGAGAGATAAATATCATTTAATAAACAGGCGTGGCTGTGTGGTAAGAAGCTTGCTTCCTAACCACATAGTTCCGGGATCAGTCCCACTGCCACCACTAAAAACCCCTGGCAGTCCGTCGATTACGACAATGAGCGTTCCCGTTGTTCCGATAAACCGAACAACCTGCTTGTGAAATTAACGTGCAAGTCACTGAGCACTCCACAGACACGTATACCCTTAACGTAGTTCTAGAGGAGATTTAGCGTGACACAAGGTGTGACAAGGATTGCCCTTAGAAATGCAGGTACAACAGAAGCAGGAAGAAAGAGTGAGAGAAAGTTGTGGTGAAAG
>NC_068985.1:111773521-111776417 GCF_001194135.2 Octopus bimaculoides
GTCCATCCTCTTCCATTCTTTACTGCTCCACCATCTTTCATAGACTCGGAGGCCAAGTGCAAATGTACTTCTTGTCGCTCAAAACCAACAATGTCACTTTTTATGACAACAGAGTCCCTTTCATTAGACTCAAAAACTGCACCCCACAGTTATTCCCGTCGTTCACTAAAATCTTCATTCTCTCCTTCTCTAAAGGGATTTACTCTGATCTTTGTAAATACGTTACAAAATGTTCCATTCCCTAGAAAGGCAACCCCGCTGTCTCTACGAACTATCATCTATCACCCTCTTGCACTCACTTTTAAGAAAATGGAGACAGCCTTTGACAACATCGTCCCTTCAGACATTGAATCTCTCTCTCCATCTCTCTCTCTCTCTTTCCTTCATGACCTCTTGTACAGTTTCCATAAGAACAAATTCACTGGTGGTCTACTCTCCTTGACCCACCTAGCAGAAATTACATGAAAGCAATGTTGTCACCCTCTACAGCAGATCGTGTCTGGCATGCAAATGTCTTCTCGAAATAGCTCATCTATAATCCTGCAAAGGCCATAGGCACCGCCCATTTTATTCTTGACATAGCAAGTGCAAAAGAACTGCATTGTCAAATGATGAGAGTAGAAGTGGCCTGGTGATTCTATGAGTGGTGAATGTGGTAGGGTCATGAATATGATCATTCGTACTGAAAATCGAGAACGAGCGAGCTTTTGCCCTTTTGCTCGACGTGTGGTTTCCGTCCACGCTGAGCTCGCCTTGGGACACCTGCGTTACCGTTTGACAGAAAAGAACTTATGGGATTACCTGATACATAACGAACTTTCACAGAGTTTCCGTCTACCAAATTCTCTAATAACGCAAGACCCGAGACAATTGCAGAAGACTCTTACTTACCCAAGGTGCCGCACGCAGGGACTGAACTCAAAACTACAAGGCTGCAAAGCGGTTTCCTCGACCACACAGCCATGCCTGCGTCTATAACTCCATATGCAGATACATTTAAAAGAATTCTTAGTTTAAACTTTATTGCTTATTATATTTCCTTGTTAAGGCGGTGAGCTGGCAGAAACGTTAGCACGCCAGGCGAAATGCTTAGCGGTATTTCGTCTGTCTTTACGTTCTGAGTTCAAATTCCGCCGAGGTCGACTTTGCTTTTCATCCTTTCGAGGTCGATAAATTAAGTACCAGTTGCGTACTGGGGTCAATCTAATTGACTGCCCCCCCTCCCCCAAAATGTCGGGCTTTGTGCCTAGAGTAGAAAAGAATATTTTGATGTTTTCTAAGGCGGTGAGCTGGCAGAAACGTTAGCACGCCAGGCGAAATGCTTAGCGGTATTTCGTGTGTCCTTACGTTCTGAGCTCAAATTCTGCCGAGGTCGACTTTGCCTTTCATCCTTTCGGAGTCGATAAATTATGAACCAGTTGTGTACTGGTGTCGATCTAATCAACTGGCCCCCTCCCCCAAAAATTTCGGGCCGTGTATCTTGAGTAGAAAACATTATATTTACTTGTTAATTACTGATACCCGATCCTCATTCAGACGTGCCCCGTACCCCATCTTCAGAACCATTGGTCCCCTTTTATTTCATCACAACTTCAGTTACGGTTGTGAGATCGAACTGGCATTCCGTCAGTAAAGACGGTGAGGATTCTGGTTGATCCGATCAACAGAACAGCTCGGTTGTGAAATTAACGTGAGAGTGGCAGAGCACTCCGCGGACATGCGTACTGCTTATGTAGTTCTCATGGAGATTCAGCATCACTCAGAATGTAACAAGCCTAACCCTTTGAAATAGAGGTACAACGCACTTTTGCCAGCCGAATGGACTGGAACAAGGTTTCTTGCTCAAAGACAACGCATCGCCAGAAATCGAACTCATGACCTTACGATCGAGAAACCAACGGCTTCTACATTCTTCAATTTGCAAATATTACTTCTACACACCTATCTACATGTATTTTAGGTTTTTAGACAATACATAATGTTTAACCTATACCGTGGATCTTTTCTGTTTGGCTGCACCTGTGGAAGTTTTGGAGCTTGGTGAAAATTTTAAAATTTTGGTGCATTGATGTAATTTTCTCCGCTGAATTACAGGAGATAATTCACTTTTTCCAGAAAATGAATTTCATGTCAATGATTACTTTACAAAACTACATCAACACACCAAATATGAAAACAATTGGAGCAAAAATTAAAGAGATTGAAAAGTGGCAAGCCAAACAGAAAAAAAATTCCCTACCCTTAATGTAGTTCTCATGGAGATTCAGAAGGACACATGTTGTGACAAGGCTGGTCCTTTGAAATACACGTACTACTCATTTTTTGCCAGCTGAGTGGACTGGAGCAACATGAAATAAAGAGTCTTGCCCAAGGGCACAACGCACCGCCAGGGATAAGACTTATGAACTTACGATCGTCAACCAAATGCTCTATCCTCTAAACCCCGCGCCTTAACACATTTCGAACTAGTGACCCCAGGAGGGGGATTATTATACATGATACAATAAGCCCTAGTACTTATTGTTTCATATTTAATTTTGTTGTCTATATACATTAATAGTTGCAATAATAACAATATTCTCTACATGGTCGCACAACCTGCTAAAATAGCAACCAAATCTCCCTAGAATCACGTCGTACAATTTTGAGAAGCATCTGTAGTAGTAGTAGTAGTAGTAGTAGTAGTAGTAGTAGTAGTAGTAGTAGTAGTAGTAGTAGTAGTGGTGGTGGTGGTGGTGGTGGTGATGATAATGAAAGAGAAAGACTAAGAAAGATGAGAGACGATGAGGAAGATGAAGAAACGATAACGAAGACGAGAATAAAAAGAATGAAGATAACGAAGAAAGAGGAAAAGGAGAAGTGGAGGGGGGAGATGAAGGGGGGGATGAAGGGGAGG
>NC_068985.1:111780420-111781392 GCF_001194135.2 Octopus bimaculoides
TCTAGCGATGGTGGGAGGCAAACACAAAGATACACACACACACACATACACGAGTGGTTCTGAATGAAAGAACAGGTCGGAGGCCCAACCTTTCGAGTGCTTTTACAGAGCTTAGAAAAACTGAAGGACCGCTGCAATAAGTGTATGAATCTGAGAGGGGAATATGTTGAACAAAATCATAATCAACTGATCCTCTTCGCTTTAGGTGAATGAAAATACAGGAGGATCAGTGAATTATGATTTTATTCAACTCATTCTCCTCTCAGATTCACACTTATTGCAGCGGTCCTTCAATTTTTTCTAAGCTTTGTAAAAGCACTCGAAAGGTTGGGCCTCCAACCAGTTCTTTCACGACGTCCTTAAAAGCAGTAACTCTTCAGCATCCCTCATACATATATACGACGGCTTTTTTTCAAGTTCCAGCCACTTTGTGTCGGCCCGGGGCTATAGTAACAGACGCTTGATCAAGTTTCCACACTTTGTGATTGAACCTGAAATCACGTGGTTGTGAAGCAAGGTTCTTAACCAAGCCGTCACGCATGCACCTAAAGACAAATGCTTATACAAAGAGTATGAACGGAATTAATGAATTTCGAATGTACACACATATAATGAAAACATGTGTGGGTATATCAGTGAATATATATTTGTGTGTGGAGGCGCAATGGCCCAGTGGTTAGGGCAGCGGACTCGCCTTCATAGGATTACGGTTTCGATTTCCAGACCGGGCGTTGTGAGTGTTTATTGAGCGAAAAACCTTAAGCTCCACGAGGCTCCGGCAGGGGATGGTGGCGAACCCTGCTGTACTCTTTCACCACAACTTTCTCTCACTCTTACTTCCTGTTTCTGTTGTGCCTGTAATTCAAGGGGCCAGCCTTGTCACGCTGAATATCCCCGAGAACTACATTAAGGGTACACGTGTCTGTGGAGTGCTCAGCCACTTGCACGTTAATTTCACGAGCAGGCTGTTCC
>NC_068985.1:111781585-111782772 GCF_001194135.2 Octopus bimaculoides
GTGTGTGCGTGTGTGTGATCGTCACAAACAATTGCGAGCGCAAAATGGTGGAAAACAATACAGTATTTATTGGCAGCCATTTTGAATTTAAGCATTCTGTTTCTGAGCTGAAAACACCATATTTCTCTCACTCTTTTCTCCCGCCTCCCGTCTCTTTATCTTTTTCTCTTTCTCATTCTCTTTCTCTTTCCGTCTCTCTCTCTCTCTCCCGCTTTCTCTCTCTCCTTTTTCTCCTGTCTTTCTCTCACTTTTCTCCTTTTCTCTTTCATTTTCTTTCTTTTTTTTCTTTTATTCTCTTTCTCTCCCTCTTTCACTTTATCTTTTTCTTCACCCCTCTTTTTCTCTCTCTCTCTCTTTCTCTCTAGCTCTTTCTCTCTCTTTTATCCTCTTTTTCTTCCTCTCTCTCTCTCACTTTCTCTCTAGCTGTTACTCTCTTTGTTATCCTTTTTTCTTTCTCCCTCTCTGTCTAGCTCTTTCTCCTATTATCCTCTTCTGCTTTTTTTTTCTTTCTCTCTTACTTTCTCTCTGTTTCTTTTTTTTTTCTCCTTCCTTGCATATCAAACGAGTAATTCTGCCAATAAAAGCATACGCAATGGATATAGTTCACTTTTATATTATTAATTAGTAAATTAAACAATTAATTGGTTAATTAATCAATTAATTCATGTTTTCAAAGATCTTCATGACACAACAGTGAATGTTTCAATGATTTCTCCAAAAATTAATTAGTCAATTATAAATGTAACGAACTACAACGAGTGAATGTGTTTTCGGCAGAAACTCGCTCACAAACTACAATAAACACACACACACACACACACACACACACACACACACACACAAGCAAGCAAGCAAATACACAGGTACATATAATAGTGCGAAGGCGTTGACAACAATTAACGAATAACAAAGTGACGTGGAACACAGTTTCGTCAGCCAGGTAATTATCCAGAATCATAACAGTTTCGACGCTGGCAGGAAAACATGATGTTGATCATCTAGAAAGTGCCAAAGATTAAAAATATACGTTAGTAGTCTTGCAACTATGACACAAAGGATAGAAGCACTCAACTAGAACGAAACAACACGGATAAACACATGCATATACAAACAGTAACTCAAACAATCATGTATACATTACACACACACACACACACACACACACTCACACACACACACACACACAC
>NC_068985.1:111786744-111789193 GCF_001194135.2 Octopus bimaculoides
GGTGGCGATGGAAGTGATGGTGTTTGTTGTGGTGGTAGCAATGGTAATGATAGTGGTGGCGGGGACACCGATGGTGGTTATGGTGCCTTCGTTGTGGTGGTGACAATAGTAGCGGCGGCAGCGGTTGGTTGGTGATGGTGCTGCTGATGACAATGGCGCTGGTGGTGGCGGCGGCGGCGGCGGCGCTGCTTGTGGTGCAGTTGCTAATGTAAAATGTTGTTGAGTGCGAACGTGCCCATATTTAAAAAGTTGATCCTGTTATTAGCACTGAACTCATGCGTGAAGAATTCAAGTACGAAAGAAACGGTTTGGAAACTCTTTCAGCTGCAACATAGCTTTGATACACACGCGCACGCCCACGCACAAACACACACTGACAGACAGACAGACAGACACACACACACACACACACACACACACACACACACACACACACACACATGAGCATTTAAACTGAGATTTTGGCCAGAGTCTCACATATAAACTCTTCACCATAAATTGCTGTTAGCACCCTAAGCTTGTGTGCATGTAAGTACGTATAAATGTGTGTGTGTGTGTATATATATATATATATATAGATAGATAGATAGATAGATAGATAGATTTCTTTTATTAGCCACACAGGGCTCAACAAAGATGGGACAAATAAAATACAATGTAGAGCTTTTCTTTTGGGGAGGGGGAAGGAAAAAATAGATAGATAGATAGATAGATAGATAGATAGATGCAATTTATCAATGTATGTCTTAATTTGCATCATATGAACGTGGGTGTGTATTCTTGTGTGCACACACACACACATATATATATGGGTATATATATGTGTATGTGTGTGTGTGTGTGTGTGTGTGTGTGAAGGCGCATAACTCAGTGGTTAGAGCGTCGACCTTACGATGGTGAGGTTGTGAGTTCGATTCTCGAACCGGGTTGCGTGTTCTGTTCTTGAGCAAGACACATTATCTAACGTTGCTGGTATGCATGGGCGACTGTTGGTCTTCCATAAAAGCAACTTGAGGTTATGCGTTCGCCGGTGAGGTGACTTTCCGCCTAGACTTGTGCCCCGGAGGGTAACCTCTTAGGTGCACCCATGAAGGAAGAAAGTATGGCTGTTTTAGCATGATCTTTTTTCCAAAATGTATCAGCTCAAATTTTCCCTCGTTTAGTTGCATTTTGTTTTTGTCTGCACATTGACTCACAGCATGTAGATCAAACTGGAGTCGAGTTCGGTCTTCTTTTTTATTGATAATTTTCTGGAGCTTAGAATCGTCAGCGAATATTTTTACTTTGCTGTGTTTTATGACGCTGGAAAAGTCGTTTATATAAATTATAAAGAGGAGCGGGCCCAAGACAGTCCCCCGAGGGACACCATTGGTGACTTTTTCTGGGCTTGAATGGATTCCACCGATCACAACACGTCGAGTTCTGTTCTCCAGGAAATACTTAATCTAGGGTAGAAGTTTTCCACGGATTCCAACATTTGACAATTTTGACAGCAGTATATCATGGTCCCCTCTGTCGAAAGCTTTACTAAAGTCAAGATATATGACATCAGTGTTAGACAGTCTCTGCCGCAGCGAAAGCCATGCTGAATATATATTCTTTTATTCTTTTATGTTTCAGCCTTGAGGCTGCAGCCATGCTGGGTTGCCATACACACAGACAGACAGACACACACAGACAGACAGACAGACACACACACACACACATACACACGCGCGCGCGCGCACACACACACAGATATATATATATAATATATGTGCGTGTGTATGTGCATGCATGTATGTATGTATGCATGTATGTATGTATATATATGTGTGTGTTTGTGTGTGTGTCGAGGCGCAATGCCCAGTGGTTAGGGCAGCGGACTCGCAGTCATAGGATCGCGGTTTCGATTCCCAGAACGGGAGTTGTGAGTTTTTATTGAGCGAAAACACCTCCACGAAGCTCCAGCAGAGGCTGGTGGTGAACATTGCTGTAGTCTTTCACTACAGCTTTATCTCACTCTTTCTTCTTGTTTTTTGTTGTACCTGTATTTCAAAGGGCCGGACTCTTTTACTTGTTTTTGGTCATTTGACTGCGGCCATGCTGGAGCACCACCTTTAGTCGAGCAAATCGACCCCAGGACTTTTCCTTTGTAAACCTAGTACTTATTTTATCGGTACCTTTTGTCGAACCGCTAAGTTACGGGGACGCAAACACACCACCATCGGTTGTCTAGCGATGTTGGTGGGGACAAACAGACACACAAACATATACACCCACATACATATATACGACGGGCTTCTTTCAGTTTCCGTCTACCAAATCCACTCACAAGACTTTGGTCGGCCCGAGGCTATAGTAGAAGACACGAGCCCAAGGTGCCATGCAGTGGGAATGAACCCAGAACTATGTGGTTGGTAACCAAGCTACTTACCACACAACCACTCCTGCGCCATATATATGTATA
>NC_068985.1:111790122-111790813 GCF_001194135.2 Octopus bimaculoides
ATGTATGTATATATATATATATATATATATATGTTTGCGTTTATGTGAATGCATTTATGTGCTTGTATTTATAAGCTTGTATTTGTGTATCTGTGTGTGCGTGTGTGTGTGTGTGTGTGTTTGTGTGTGTGTGTGTGTGTAATTAGTGTATATGTGTACATAAATTTCTGTTCGTATATAAGCCAGTTCACTCAAACCTTATGACTGTTCTTTTGTTCGTATTTCAGAGACAACAAAGAAAATAGGGTGACTTAGTAACCGTGACAAGCCAGAAATCTCGACAACAAACTTGTCCACTCTTGTGCTGCGAAGCTGAATGCTTTTGTCTCTAAGTAAGACCAATAAACAATGGGTAAATATTTGGCTGGGTGTTTGCCACCCGTGTGTAGGTTACTGGTGGATCTATTCCAACCTGACGTTAGGCTTCGCTGCACAACGTCATCCATTTACTGAACCTTAGCTTCACGACGACGGCAGAGAGTTACCGCCGCGAACTGCTGCTGTTGCTGTCACCACCTCTGCTGCTATTGTTGGTGTTGCTGCTGCTGCTGCTACTACTACTACTACTACTACTACTACTACTACTACTACTACTATTACTGCTACTACTACTACTAAGAAGAAGAAGAATTAGAAAAAGAAGAAGAGGAGGAGGAGGAGGAGGAGGAAGAAGAAGAAGAAGAAGAAGGAG
>NC_068985.1:111790841-111793121 GCF_001194135.2 Octopus bimaculoides
GAAGAAGAAGAAGAAGAAGAAGAAGAAGAAGAAGAAGAAGAAGAAGAAGAAGAAGAAGAAGAAGAGCACTCCGTCGGTTATAACAACGTGTGTCCCAGCTGATACGATCAACGGAACAGCTTGCTCGTGAAATTAATACGAAGTGGCTGAGCACTCCACAGACACGTGTACCCTTAACGTAGTTCTCAGAGAGATTCAGCACGACACAGAATGTGACCACAGTGGGCAACAGCATTCGGGCAAAAGTAGAGTAGAGAAGGATGATGGTGTAAGCATCTCTAGACCGAAAAGTTCTCAGAATCCAGTGGCATATCTTGCGGGCCTAGTCAACCTTGTTGTTTACGTGGAAACTCCAGCTTAAATTGTTATCAACAATTACTCCAATGTCTCTGGTGTTGTTGGATGACCCTAGGGAGACGCCCGAGGCAAGGTCAAATGGGGGTTTCAGAGTATTCTATTTCCCAAAGTGGATCAAATTAAACTTATATTCATTTAGATGCATATTGTGCTTTTCCGCCCATTGGACAACAGCAAACAGTTTCGACTGAAGGCATGTTTGGTCTCCCATACCATTTATGGCCTTCTGGAAAATCTGCAAAGATTTTCATTGTAGAATGTTTGGCGACGTCTACTATGTTATTGATGTAGATAATGAAGAGGAGTGGGCCTAACACATTCTCTCGTGGGACACCACTACTGGCTTTGGCTGAGCTTGATCGGATTCCCTCAAACACATGTTAGATCCTGTTTGTCAGGAAACACTTTATCCACTGCAGCAGCTTTCCAGGGACTCCAATGCTGGACGGTCTCTTCAGCAGGATTTTGTGGTCAACTCTGTCAAATGCTTTGCTGAAATCAAAGTATAAGACGTCAGTGTTGGAGCCTTCTCCCAAAGCTTTTAAGATGTCATTAAAATCGTGCAGAAGCTTCGACAGGCAGTCCCTGCCATCGCAGAAACCATGCTGGTTGAGGTTTAGCAGATTGTTGTCTTCGAGGAAGTGAGTCATTCGCGATCTCACCACTCTCTCAAATACTTTAATGATATGAAAGGTGAGTAAAAACGGACGGTAGTTCGCTGCAAGAGATTTGTTTCGCTTTTGGAAAACTAGAACGACAAAGTTGGAAAAAGAGCAAGTTACTAAGGTCTTGCTTCCGAGATAAAATCTCTTATAGACATGCTGTATTCAAATATTTGACCTCAGAACGCAAAGAAGGACGAAATGCCGCTAAGCATTTTGCCCGGCGTGGAAGCGATTCTGCCAACTCACCACCTTAATAATAATAATAATAATAATAATAATAATAATAATAATAATAATAATAATAATAATGATTTCTTTTATTGGCCACAAGGGCCTAAGACATGGAGGACAATATTGAAGGACGAGTTACTGCACAAACAAATTACAAATATTACAAAAACATGTGGCCTTAACATCAATCAAGTGGAGATAGTATCACATTGAAGAATATAACAGAGGATATATAATAGAAAGTAGAGAAATAAATAATAAATAGATAAATAATTAAATAAATAAAATCCCCAATAGTGGGACAGTTCACTTAGAGTAATCCGGGGTAAACCCCACACAAAAATTCTGGATTACTCTGCCATCTCCAAGGCATGGAAAAGTGCCCTCTTCCATCTTCTTTCCTCCTGCCTGAAAAAACCATATTCAGAGTAGATCCATTCAGTCTCACCAATCTTGCCATTGTCGACCATTTTTTGATAAACACACTTGAAGGCAGCACCTCCCGCTCTACCCTCACTTTCTTCTTCAAATGGTATTTGAAGAATTTGATGAGGGCTTGACCAGATAGGAATGTGCCTGTCTTCAAACTTTTCAGATGGGTCCACCACACAGCCACTAAGCAGAGAAAGATCTGCCTTCCTTCTCTCATAAAGGAAAGTGGTGCGTCGATCTTCCCAACACACTCGGCAGACAACTGAATTCCTCTTACACGCGGCAACAGCTGCTTCACACAATCCCACAACTCTCTCTAATGCACGGACACTGAATTATTGCATGCTGAACGGTTTCGTCTCCTTTCAAGCACCTCGGGCAGGTGCACATACGGTTGTGATGCATTGTGCCTGGTGTGCCCTTCTTATCAGACGGGTAGTCATGGTGGGTATGCTGGGCTTCGTATATTTGTACCCCATTGTCACTTTGATGGCATGCACTGCTCTCTCACTCAATAATAATAATAATAATAATAATAATAATAATAATAATAATAATAATAATAATACCAGCAGATGACAACGTTTCTCTAAAA
>NC_068985.1:111794512-111796739 GCF_001194135.2 Octopus bimaculoides
GAACACCCTACCTCACTTCCTTCCCCATCTCCTATCCATACCTACCCACTTGCCACCACCTGTCACCCATCTTATTGATCATAAGAGTAAACTACCCTGTTTTCTACATAATCTCTCATTCCAGGCCGCGTCAACTTTAACAATGGCCGACTTTTCTCTCCCCAGCAAGTCACCTGACAATGGTGAAAGAGTAGAAAGAATCTTAACTCCCCCCCCCCACCACCACCACCACCATCATCACCACCTCCTCCACTACCACCACTATAACCACTACAACCACCACCTCCTTCTCTGTGTGTGTGTGTGTGTGTGTGTGTGTGTGTGTGTGTGTGTCTGTGTGTGTGCACGCAGTTATGTTTTTGAAAATAAAAATGTAGGTTAGCATTTAAACATATATACATGTGTATATATTATGTATGAATGCGTGTGTATGTGCATATGTGTGCGTGTCTACACACACACGCACACACGCGCACACGCACACACACATATATGTATACATATATACACACATTTCCATATGTACGTGTACATACATATATATGTGTGTGTGAGTGTATATATATATATATATATATATATATATATATATATACACATATATATGTGTATGCATGTATTTACATATATGTGTGTGTGTGTGTGTGTCTGCGTGAAGGCCATATATATATATATATATATATATATATATATATAAGGGTTGGATTAATATTCTGGAATGTGAGGATTGTGTGACAATAGTTCAGACCTAGGTGAATGAAACAAAATAAATGAGAAGAGAAGAAGAGACGGGTGTGTGATAACTAACTACGATGACCATGGTCTTTGCAGTAACTATAGAAGAATAAAGCAGAACGAAGAGACTTGTTTAGACTTCGAGCACGATGTGTATTGGGGAGTAAGCCTTGCCAGTCTACAGGACAACCTTCTTTTATGGGCAGTCTGACATTTACAGGGTGTTCGGGATAAATCTGACAGTTTGCCTAAAAGGAAGGGAAAACAAAAAAATAATGGTGTTTTTAAAAATCTAGAGATATTCACTAGATCGTGGTTGGGAGATGATGCTATACTCAAAGTAGCCACCTTCAGCTTACACCACGATCTCAAAATGGCTCCGGAACCAGGTGCATGCGTTTCTCACTGTGTTCTTGGGAATATCTTCAAACGCCTCTTTGATTTTGGCCACCGGCTCCGCCTTAGTGTTGCAGACAGAGTGGTTAGTGTCTTTCTCAACCTTGCCCCCAACACATAGTAATCAATGGAATTACAATCGGGTTACTTACAAGGCCAGAAATTGGGGCTGGTAGAAAATTTCCTACAACCACTCTTTCCAGAAGTATGGCAAGGAGCTGAACCCTGCTGTCACATATCTGGCTTTCCAGCAGCAACCTTCTCTAGCCAGGGTTCACATAACCGTCTGAATTGAGCCAGGATTCACATAACCGTCTATAGCTTCACATAACCGTCTATAGCTTCACATAACCGTCTGAATTGAGCCTAAAGTTCTGTTCAAGGATGTGGGGCGGTATGACGCCCACGCAATGGAGACACACTCACAGACCATCACAGTTTAGGAAAACTTGATTTCCATGATATCCTTTACTGTGTTCCCAATTCCTTGAACAGCAGTCATGATATTATCATTTTGATACCCTGCACGATACAGGAAATTCTTTTCTATTATTCAGATGGCTTCCAGTCCTCCATGCCAGCTAATTTTTTCTCAACTACAACTATAATTTTTATGCTTTCCAACGCCGTTGACTGTTTACCTATATATCTAACTCTTCCTGAAAAAAAAAAAAGAAAACATAAAAATCGTCAAATTTAACCCGACACCCTGCAGTTGAATGTGGCTATAGGCTGATGCATGTTATGCGTATCTGAGGTTTGTAAAGTGACAGCAGCCGTTTGGAGTTTAAGTATTATTGGAATCGGAAAGCGATGGCTTGGTCTGTGGGGCGCTGCTTTTGTGCTGTTATAAAATTAGATCAACAAGAGAGGACATCAGTTCTGAGTGGCTGTGTGTTGTGTTGCTGAGCAAAGCACTTAATTTCACATTGGTCCAGTCCACTGAGCTGTAAATAGGTGACCTTGCGACGAATTGGCGTGCAAGTGCGAGATGGTAACTCAGGGAAACCACCCGAACGGAGATCTCACGAGCCACGTTTTGTATTCAAGTTTTTGGTATCCACGCAAGCAAAATACTAAATTAGGGTTCTACGGC
>NC_068985.1:111798275-111798790 GCF_001194135.2 Octopus bimaculoides
ATATATATATATATATATAAATATAAATATATACATTGCATCAAATCTCTCTCTTAAATTTATATATTTATATATATATATATATATATATATATGTTTATATATGTGTATATATATATGTATGTATATATGTGTGTATATATACATAAATACATATATATAAACACACATATATACACACACATGTATGAATACATATGTATGTTTATATATATATATATATATATATATGTGTGTGAGTGTGTGTATGTGTGTGTGTGTGTGTGTGTGTGTGTGTGTGTGTGTGTGTGCATACATATATGTGTGTGCGTGAAGAGGGGAAAATAAAGGGATACGTCGACAAAAAGAGATACACAAGTAGACTCATATAAGTAGTGTGTGAGTGTGTTGTGCGCATGCGTGTGTGTGTGTGTGTGTTTGTGTGTGTGCTTGTTTGTGTCAGTGTGTATGTGTGTGTATACATTCATACATACATACACACACATATATGTATATGTATGTATATATATATATAT
>NC_068985.1:111799681-111801975 GCF_001194135.2 Octopus bimaculoides
ATATATATATATATATATACATGCGTGTGCATACGTATGCGTATGTACACATTTATATCTTATAATAACGTATACAAAAGAATGAAAAGATGGCGTCTTTAGATTAGCAGGAGTTTTGGAGATTATACCGGATTATTGTCATTTAATCAATAATTCACCAAGAAACAAAATAGTTTTTTTCTTTTTAATATCTTTTCATTGTTTTTCTTTTAATGTCTGCATGTTATCTAACATATTGCTTACTTATAGTTTGTCGGCCACATTCTTTAATATATGTTCATCATTATATATATATATATATGCGTATGTTTATATAAGTATATACATATATACGTGTATATATATATATATATATATTCATACACACACATGTATATATATATGTATATGCATATATATATTTATATATATATATATATATATATATATACATACACACATATATATATACACGTACATAAATACATACATATATAATGAAATTTATATCTTGCCTCTTAACGCCTGTTAAAATTTAGCTTGCTGCTCACTTTTTAATGTTTTCGCTGATGTTTCTCTTTAACTAATGCTTTTCTTTTTTTGTTGTTGTTGTTCTTAAATATATTCTTCATTATTCTCGAAAATTCTTTTCTCCTTTCATTGACGTGTGACATCTTCCCAACACCTTCCAATCATTCATCCATCCTTCTAGTCATTCACATAACCATTAATACTGCCATTTCTTCAGCCAGTCTTTATGTAAGTGCATTTTATTCTAAATGTTGTCTATAAGCAGTTTAAATCCGAAAGATTCAACCCGCATCTGTCTTTTTTTACTTTTTCTTACGTTAACACCCCAACTAACAATTGCATCTCTACATAGTCACTGCACCTGCACGAAACAGCAGTCACAACTCGCTCAGATCAAGGCTTAGCTTCATAAACGTGGAAAGACAGATAGGATATCACTTAAAAGACGAGATGGTCATGGTGTGATTAGATTTGTTCGTAGTTCTCCTTAATGAAACTCAAGTTTAGTTTAAACAACAATGTGTTATTTCCTATTTTATTAATTTTTGAAAATCTCATCAGTGATTTTGTAGTAACTCCTGGCCAACCCTAATAATGATTTCTAATTTGGTACAAGGCCAGCAATTTATGGGGATGGGGAAGTCGATTACATCGTGTCCAGTGATCAACTGTGTGTTAAGTAGCTTACTTACCAACTACATGGTTCCGGGTTCAGTCCCACTGCGTGGCACCTTAGACAAGGGTCTTTTACTATACCCTCGGGCTGATCAAAGCCTTGTGAGTGGATTTGGAAACTGAAAGAAGCCCGTCGTATATATATATATATATATATATATATATATATGTGTGTGTGTGTGTGTGTGTGTGTGTGTGTGTGTGTGTGTGTGTGTGTGTGTGTGTGTGTGTGTATGAGTTAGAGGTTAAACAACCATCTAAGGGATAATGTATATCCAATATACTACTGGATGTATACCTACGTATTTATATCCAAGTGTTTAATGTTGCAGGGCAGCAATGCAATTGAATAATAGGTATGAGTGGGGGTAAAACAGAAATTTACTCAGAATTTATAAGGCAAATAAGAAAATGGAGAGGACAATTAATCGACAAACATCAGCCTGTAAGCATTCATTTAGATCTATTTATTAATTACAATCATATGTATAAGTAACCAAAATAATTTATTTTGATTATTTATTTATTCATTTATTTTGTTTATTTACGTTTGTTCATTTGTTTACTCGTTTATTTGCTTACTGATTTATTTACTTGTTTATTTGTTTATTTATTTTGATTATTTATACATATGATTGTAATATATATATATATTCATTTATTGATGTTTGTTTTCATGACGAGAGGTACCAAGTTGAAATTTCAAAATCACTGTCACCTATCTTCATGCGTGCGTGCTTGTGTGTGCAAGAGTGTGTGTGTGTCTTTGTTTGTATCTATAACTATCTATATATCTGTAAATATACATTATTTACATTATTTACATTCGACGGATATTTGTCCTCATCTTGTTTGTTGTTAACACAACGTTTCGGCTGATATACCCTCCAGCCTTCGTCAGGTGTCTTGGGGAAATTTCGAACCTGGGTTCTCATTCCTAACGACACCTGACGAAGGCTGGAGGGTATATCAGCCGAAACGTTGTGTTAACAACAAACAAGATGAGGACAAATATCCGTCGAATGTAAATAATGTAAATAATGTAAATAATTCCTCATCTCTTAAATATAGAACTGTATCTGTAAATATGTATGTATGTATGTATGCAT
>NC_068985.1:111801985-111803216 GCF_001194135.2 Octopus bimaculoides
TCTTGTTTGTTGTTAACACAACGTTTCGGCTGATATACCCTCCAGCCTTCGTCAGGTGTCTTGGGGAAATTTCGAACCTGGGTTCTCATTCCTAACGACACCTGACGAAGGCTGGAGGGTATATCAGCCGAAACGTTGTGTTAACAACAAACAAGATGAGGACAAATATCCGTCGAATGTAAATAATGTAAATAATGTAAATAATTCCTCATCTCTTAAATATAGAACTGTATCTGTAAATATGTATGTATGTATGTATGCATGTATGTATGTATGTATGTATATGCTTATACTGTAATTCTTGTCAGTGCGTGATAGCTTAAAAAGAATACAGAGAATATTAGTACCTTTGTAGGATGCATATATATGAATTAAACAGAAGCCTAAATTAGTTACTCATCACTGCACAGTTTCGCCATGGAATATCCAGATGATGTGCATTGGATTATTTATATGTACCTGATAATTTTTTGAAATGATCGTATCATTTGTCATGTACACAGAAACCAAAGAGTGACATAACTTCTAAATTTTCTAGAAAATTAGATTCTTTGGTGGTGGTATATAAGTTTATATCCAAGAAAACCAGAATGCAGAGTAACTAATTTCGGTTAAAGAGTGTAATTGAAATGAGATTATATAGCGAAAATAATAAGAATTCTCAAGGGAAATTAAAGTTCCTAAAATATGTGGTATTTAGGCAGGAATTGTACAAGGCGGAAAACCATAATATTTGGCAACACGAAATAACAAGAGTAAGCCAAAGTAAAGAAAGAAAAACGTAACCAAAAAGAAGAAAATTTAGATTTAAATAATAAAATAAAAAATAAAATGGTCTTGTATGTTAAGAAGGAGAAATCTACCTGATGGCAATCTTCAAAAGTCTCAAAAGACAACTTGATCAGATGCTCAGGAAATTCGAAGCTTGCAGGCATTTTGTAAAGCTTATGTTGAAATTCTGACATGTCATGGATCCTCAAAACTTAATATATCTCTTCATAGGGGAGTGATATATCAACGAAGATTTGTGAGATGTCGTTTCATAGAGGACTTTAACATAATATGGTAAAAATTCGATATTAATTAATATCAATTTAATACCAGGAAACTAGCACATTAAAAGAATCAGAAGGTTCAGGAAAAAATTTTTGGGAGATCCTAAAAAGATTATAGTACTTGTGTATATAAGATTGACCAGTAACCGGTCTGTCAATGTATCTCAATATACATA
>NC_068985.1:111804032-111807290 GCF_001194135.2 Octopus bimaculoides
ATATATATATATATATATAGCCTATTTTTAGGGTTACGACGACCTGCACGTATTTTAACTGCACAGAGCATTGGCAATTGCATATGCAACTGGGCATAATTTTCTGGAAATCGCTAGAAATAGAAGCCCACAAATACCTATGGATAGAAAGCTTAGGAAAAATAGTAGATCGATAGGAATGAGGGTAGCAGAGACATGTAGCAGGAACTACTATACAATAGATAATATGAACAATTAATTAGGTCTCTGTAATTGCGCTAGCAATAAAGTATGCCCCTTAAACTCTACATGTTTGACGAAGAACCTAGTGTATCGATACATGGTCATATCTGAGGGAAGGACGTACTGCTATATAGGAGCTAGCTCGCTAACTTTCAACAAAAGACTAGCAAATCATTTAAATTCATTTAGAGATAGAAATAAAATGAAGAGTACGAACTTAATCAGGCTAATCTGCTCCCTTAAAGATAAGAACCATAGCTTTATCACAGAGTGAGAGATAAATAGTACGGCTAAATCGTATGGAACCAGGGGAAATAGATGTAAGTTATGTATAGAAGAAATGTATCAAACTTTTACATCGAGACACAAATTACTTCATAGCAGACTGGAAGAGGCCTTAAGATGCTTACATAAGCATGCAAAAGCGTTTCAGGAATTTAACACATGTTCAAGGTAACTCAATTTCCCACCTACAAGCAAGAAAGGAAGGATAGAAGCACATGTCCTGTACTCAATTGGTACTTAATTTATCGACTCCGAAAGGACGAAAGGCAAAGTCGTCCTCAGTGGAACTCAGAACTTGAACTCAGAACGTAGCGACACACGAAATACCGCGAAGCATTTCGCCCAGCGTGCTAACGATTCTGCCAGCTCGCCACCTTGTGTCTTTTAATATAGCGTCCGGCCGACCAAAACCTTGTGAGTGGATTTCGTAAAGACTGACGAAATGTCCCTAAACATTTTGTCCGGGCGCTAATGGTTCCGCCAGGCCGCCGCCTTCACAAGACGAGTAATATTGAGTAAAGGTAGTCAGCTGATGCTATTGAGCTAAGTACTTGACTGACAATTGACAGACCCCGAAAGGATGAAAGGCAAAGTCGACCTCAGCAGAATTCGAACTCAGATCGTAAAGACTGACGAAACGCCCCTAATCATTTTGCCCAGCGCACTAATAGTTCCGCCAGATCACCACCTTCACAAGGCCTGAAATTTGGGACGGGGTGATAAAGAAAGTCGATTACATCGACCCCAGTTCGCAACTGGTACTTATTTTATCGACCCCGAAAGGATAAAAGGCAAAGTCTTCCTCTGCGAAATTTGAACCCCAGAACGTACAGGAGGACAAAATGCCGTTAAGCATTTCGCCCGGCGTGCTAACGTTTCTTATTTCTTTATTGCCCACAAGGGGCTACACACAGAGGGGACAAACAAGGACTAACAAACAGATTAAGTCGATTATATCGATCCCAGTGCGAAACTGGTACTTATTTAATCGACCCCGAAAGGATGAAAGGCAAAGTCGACCTCGGCAGAATTTGAACTCTGAACGTAGCGGCAAACGGAATACCGCTAAGCATTTCGCCCAGTGTGCTAACGTTTCTGCCAGCTCGCCGCCTGTAGTACTATATAATAATAATTCTTTCTACTAGAAGCAGAAGTCCTGAAATAGGGCTGGTGGAGCTAGTCTATTACATCACCCTAGTGCTCAACTGGAACTTATTTCATCAACCCCGAAGAGATGAAAGGCAAAGCCGACTCGGTGGGATTTGAAGTAAGAAAGGACGAAATACCGCTGAGCATTTTGCTCGACGCACTAATGATTCTGTTAGCGCGCGGCATTAATAATAGTTTCAAATTTTGGTGCAAGGCCAGCAAGTTCGGGGCTCAAGTAAGTCGATTACATCGACCCAAGTGCTCAACTAGTATTTATTTTATCGACCCCGAAAAGATAAACAGCAAACTCGACCTCGGCGGAATTTGAACTGAGAACGTAAAGACAGACGAAATGCTGCTGAGCATTTTGTCTGTCTAATAATAAGTTAGAAACTTTATCAAAACTAATTTCATTATTCAAATTCACAGAGAGATAGACTCAGCCATCAGATTAACCTATTTATTCTATTAAACATAGGGACCAGGGAATTCTGTGGTTTTCCTACAAAGTACCAACAACCCAATTGATTTTTTTTTCTCGTAGTAGAATCGAAAAAGGAAAGGCAGCACACATGACCTTTACAAGCCTTCTGAGATTGAGTGAAGAGGAAAGGAGGCGGCCATGACTCACAGGTTATGAATCACGTGATGTGTTACCCGCAGGCCTGAAACAGACGCTGAAAATCTGCAACAACGTAGACTCCACTAATGAGACTGTTTCCTTCCTTCCTTCTTTTTTTCTTTGTTTGTTTGTTTCTTTTTTTCTTTTTTCTTTTCTATTCCACTTCCCCTCTCTTCCTACGTCTCCGACTCTTTCTTGCCCTCTTTCTATCTCTAATTTCAGATATCAATATTCATTTACTTTTACGTTACACTTTGACATTAACATATTTCTTACTTGCAGTTTTGTTTAACATAGATGACCTATCGGAAATTATCAATGATCGATCTATCCAGTCCATCGTAATTGTCACCTTGTGACACTTTTTTTTTTTCACCCACTGAAAACTGCTGCATGGCAAATAATCAGTGATTGTATTATCATTATTATCATTATTGTTGTTGTTGTTGTTCTCTTATTGACACGTGTTGCACATGCCTCCATTAAGTTTGTTATTATTTCTATTGTTACAAAAAATTTTTTATTGAACATTTGTTATCGTTTCATAAATAAACTAACCAGGATCTTACAGAGCTGGTTAGTTTTTCTCCATCTTTAGCCCTTTTGGGCTAAATTGGGCTTCTTTAGCAAAGACGCTCCTCAATTTTTGTTAAAAAAAAAAAAGAAAGATGGCGGCGAGGATTGTTCGTCTTCTGAAAAGTACAGTCAGTTATTCACAGAACAGCCGAATTGTAAAAGTTAGTGAGAGCAGTAGCAGTAGTAACAACAGCAACAACAACAACAACACAACACGGGAATTGTATGAGGTTACCTTCCCGATGCTAAATATTTCAACACCACCATCATCATCACAGGAACAACGAAAGAGAACAATGATAACAAAAAGCAACAACAATACTAGCGAAAATACTGCCACTCTTACCCCCACCGCCAGAGGCAGCAGCAGTCCTACCACCACCGACACCACCACAACCAGCATT
>NC_068985.1:111807300-111808679 GCF_001194135.2 Octopus bimaculoides
TTTTTTTTTTTTTTAATTGCCACTTTTTAAATCAAACTCAGGATTTTATTCCACATACGTCTTCGGTGGCTCGCCAAAATTGACCATGCAGAGGTTTCTCTTCGATCTGTCTGACGGGCTCTCTTTGTATTTCATTCATGTCCTTTCCTCCAATTACGCGTTTCATCACCTGCGCTTTATTAACAGTCTTTAGAACTTTTTTCTGCGCTGCTCCATTAATATTCTACTAGACTTTTTCTTTCCATCGGTACACATTCTTCTACTGCTATTAAGCCTCTTCTACCTTTCCTTCTCAAGTACATCTAGTTGATATCAGCTTCCGGATAGAGGGGCTCCATACATCGTCAACAACTTCCTCTATTTGCTTTCTTCGTGTATTGGCGATCAGTTTCTGTACGTAGGTGGCGGGTTCCATGCATCGTTTGGAGCTTTCTTGACTTTATTATTATTACTATTATTATCATTATTATTATCATTATTATTATTATTATTATTATTATTATTATTATTATTATTATTATTATTATTATCGTTATCATCATCATCATCATTATTAATATTATTATTATCATCATCATCATCATCATCATCATCTTCATCATCATCATCATCATCATCTTCAGTAGTAGTAGTAGTAGTAGTAGTAGTAGTATATTTTAAATAGGCGAATGGCCAAAAAAAATTTGAAGATAGGGGTTAAATAATTATGATTATTGAACACAATAAGAATTTTATGATTAAATCCTGCTGTTTGTAATTTTTAACCATTCCGTAGGCTGCAGGACTTCGACAGACACTGGAATGACTACTACTACTACTACTACTACTACTACTACTACTACTACTACTACTACTACTACTATGAAGGCGACGACAACCACCACTACCACCGCTACCACCATCAACATCACCACTACCACTTCCATCATCACCGCCACCATCATCACTATCACCAACACCACCATCGCTACCACCACTACGACTCCTACTTTAATATAAATAATCTTTTATCAATGAGTTACCCATTAATCTACAGTTTACAGATAATATTTACAATAGCTACTATCAGAGAACTATAGCACATCAAAACATCTTATCTGTGAGTTAAATTGCAAATTAAACAAACACACACACACACGCGCATCCACACACATATACTTACATATATACGAATATATATATATCGTTATATATATATATGTAAATATTATATATATATATATATATATATATATATATATATAGAGAGAGAGAGAGAGAGAGAGAGAGAGAGACAGACAGACAGAGAGAGAGACAGAGGACAGAGAGAGAAAGAGAAAAGAAAAAGAAGAGAGGGAGGAAGAGAGAGCTAGCTAGCTAGATAGATAGATAAATAAATA
>NC_068985.1:111809359-111810432 GCF_001194135.2 Octopus bimaculoides
ACAACTATACATATATTTATAAACATACATATGTATGTGTAGACATATGTGTAGACATATGTGTAGACAGACAGACAGACAGACAGTGAAATGAATTGCTTTTGTTGTAGAGTAAAAATTCCTTGAACTGTCCCGATATTCTTCAAACTGGGAAGCGTTAACAAGTAGACAGACACAAACGAACATATCGAAAATTTTGGCGATATTTCGATTTCTTCTTTATTCTTTCTTTTTCTTTTTTCTATCTTCGTATTTCCCAGCATAAAAGACCAAGGTCTAAACCGCAGCATTGCTTCCACATTCCACATCAACTCCGCCATCACAACCGCAAACTCTTACCCCACCTCCCTCTATCAAACCAGACTTACATCTTTACTTTTCATTCTGTTTTTGCCTTTTATTTCATTGATTGATTCATTTATCTATTATCTATTATTATTATTATTATTATTATTATTATTATTATTATTATTATTATTATTATTATTATTATTATTATTATTGTCGTTGTTTGTTGTTGTTATTTTCCCTTTTTCCTTAGTTGTGGTGGCGGTGGTGGTGGTGGTGGTCGTGGTAGTGCTGATGACATGAAGGTTGTGATGGTGGGTAGGGTTCCTTTTTCTATTCTCTTGTCATTCCCAGAAGCCATTATTTCTGCACGAAGAATTGAAAAACAAAATAATAATAGTTGTAATAATAATAATAATAATAATAATAATAATAATAATAATAATAATAATAATAATAAAAGAAAATAAAATCAAACAAATAAGCAAAACAAAAAAATATATATCAATTCTTAAAATGAAAGCTATTCACAAGCGAATCACTCCGAAGAATGGACAGCACAGAAAACGGTTTCCCAAAGAATTGTCTCGTGTTTGGCACTCTTTTTACAGAGTTGGAATCCGTCTCTAAATCTGAAAGAAAAAGATGGAATTAGGAGTGAGCTAAAAGATTGCAGGATGATCTGCATAGATTTCAGCCATTTTAACATATATTGTTTTTCAAACGCCGTCTTTCATTGTCCTTATTATTATTATTATTATTATTATTATTATTATTATTATTAT
>NC_068985.1:111810532-111812504 GCF_001194135.2 Octopus bimaculoides
TATATATATATATATATATATATATATATAATATATATATGATATATGGTACATATATATATATATATATAGTATATATGATATACGGTATATATGTACATGTGTGTGTGTACACATTATATATAATACATATTATATATATGATATATAGCATATATATACATATATGTATATATTTATATATATTGCATATAATATATTTTATATATACACACTATAGATATGTGTGGGTTTTTGTGTGTGTTTGTTATCATTGAACAGAAAGAAATATTGAATTTTAAAAGAAAATTCTTGTCAAACGCAACAAATACAATCTAGGAAAAGAAAATAAAAAGTAGAAAAAACGACGAAATGTTGAATTATATATTTGATGGGGTCAAATGATGTTATATATCTCATTTGTTGTTCGTAAACAAAGGGCTATACTTCATTTAGGGTCCTCTGCACAATTTGTCAGCGTGTGTATGTGTGTGGATGTGTGTAAATGCATCTATTTTAAGGTTTTGCGTGAAGATTACAGGTGATGGGTGGAATATTAAGAAGCTCGAATATCGATTAAATACTCTATGTCCTGGATAGAGTGCTTGATTTTTTTCTTCTTACACCACTGTTCCATGTTCAAATATCACGTTGCCAGTCTTTTTCTGTCATTTTCAATGATAGATTATAAATCACTACCAGTAATACAATTGGGCTAATCGGGCCGCTCCACTTGCACCACCTATTCGATTGTTCTCGATTCAATGAAGGGGGTCTTTCCATTTTCACTCGAGTTACCTGAAGTATTAGTCACATCTCTCTCAAATTTAAACTCCGACATCTGAAAATTTAAACCTGACTAGTTAGCTGAATTCAATTGGGACGTGAAGACAATATGAAAGCTCGTTATACAATAAAGTTGTTTTGTTAAACAAGACAAAAACTCATGAAATGCTTTTTATTGCTAGCAGAAGAGGCTAAGCAAAGAAAGTCCACTTATAAGCTCATAGTGATCCCCTTTTTCGACAGTAAGGACATCATCTACATCCACTGGGTTCGTTCTAGCAAAACAGTTAACAAAGAGTACTTTAGGAAGGTTTTGAGGGAGTTCAGGAAGAGATTTCGCCCCAAAAGCCAGAGCACTTACACCGAGATATTACACCCAGTCCAAAATTTCAACCTGGTAATCTGGTTACTTGACACAAATGGGTATCAAAACTGTCTTTCATCCTTCCTACAGTTCATACCTTGCTTATATTGGCAATTAGAACCTAAAGGTAAAATTAATATAGGCTACAAAAGTGACTGAGGGTGTTGACTAGCACCGCTTATGCTAAAATAAGAGTTAAATTTACTCCAAAACTACTAAAGCACTATACTTAATGACTGAAAAAGGGAGGTAAGTCCCTAACGTATATAGCCGTATCGCGATTTCGAATTTTGGTGTAGAGCACCTTTTTCACATCAGTGGCTCTTAACGCCTAGGGCTAAACTCAACTTCCTTTGTCAATCTTATAAGAAAAACCGTGAAAACATATACTAATTTTCAAATGAGTAAAAGTGTAAACAACAAATTAAAAGCGTGGCTTATTAGCAATTAGAACCTTAAGGCAAAATTAATAGAGGTCACAAAAGTGACGAAAGGCGATGACTAGCACCGCTTATGCTAAAAAATGAGTTAAATTAACTCTTATTTTGGTGGTTGTGGTGGTGGTGGTGGTGGTGGTGGAGAAGATGGTGATTTTTGTGGTGATGGCAATGGCGGCTGGTAGCAGTAGTGGCGATATTTGTGTTTGCGGTTTTCTTATGGTGGCGATCATTTCTTGTTCTTGTTGTTGTTATTATTGTTGTTGTTGTTGTTGTTGTTGTTGTTGCGGTGCTGCTGGTGATGGTGGTGCAGGTGGTGCAGGTGATGGTGCTGGTAGTAGTTGTGATTGTGGTGGTGGTGGTGGTTCTCGTCAACGTGGTGGTGGTAGTAGTAGTAGTGGTGGTG
>NC_068985.1:111814737-111815232 GCF_001194135.2 Octopus bimaculoides
TATGTATGTATATATATATATATACATCTTTCTATCTATCTATCTATCTCTCTCTCTCTCTCTCTCTATATATATATATATATATATATATATATATATATGTATGTATGTATGTATGTATGTATGTATGTATGTATGTATGTATTTATGGTGGTGGTGGTGGTGGATAATCTATCTCTCTATATATATATAGTTCAAATTTCCAGAAAATAAAAGACGTTGTCAGGCGAAGAAACAACATGATGTATTAGCTTAACGCTCGCGCAGAATGGAAAAGTCTTCGACGTTTCGTGCCTACGCTCTTCGACAGAAAGGATTGAGAGGGGGGAAAATGGAGGCAGAGCGATAAAACGGAGAAGAGAAAAATGTGTAGGGATAACGGTTCAAAATGATGTGTGTGTGTGTGTGTGTGTGTGTGTGTGTTCTATGTACCGACAGAACAGATTGGATAATGTACTCCTATATACACCTAGCAAGCAAAATGATCACGAATGC
>NC_068985.1:111819155-111824833 GCF_001194135.2 Octopus bimaculoides
TATATATATATATATATATATATATATATATGTTTACGTACATTTGTATTGAGTCTTATTTGACTTCACGTTCAAAAATTTCTTTTTTTATAATTTTACACTTCGTAATTATAAGAAATATCCTTTAGCTATGTGTGTGCAAGCACATTTAACTGTTTGCGTGTATTTGTGTATGTATGCATATACGTATATATGCATAGATGTGTGTGTACGTGTGTGTGTCTGTGTGTGTATGTGTGTTTGTGTATGTCTGTATTTGCTTATATACTCGTATGTCAAGATACGTAGTATTTTGTCAAGCGATTCGGTAAACTGGGGTCGATATAACTGCGAGGACCTTTATGATGAACTGAAAATATGTGAAGTCGATACTCCAGTATGGCCTTAGTCCAATGACTAAAACCAATAAAAAAATGTAAACAAAACCAAAAGCACAAACAGCTGTGTGGTTAAGAAGTTCATTTTACAGCCATATGACGTAGGGTTCGATCCCGCTGAAGTCGGATTCGTATCATCACTTGACAACGATGTTGGTTCGTTTACGTCCCTGTAATTTAATGATTCAGCATTAGAGACCCATAGAATAAATACTAGGCTTCAAAAAAAGTATTAGGGGTAGATTTGTTCGATTAAAATTCATTAAATGGCGTGCCCCAGCAGGGCCTCAGTCAACTGATTGAAACAAGTAAAAAATAAACAACAAAAGATATTTTATGAAGGACTTCAATATTTTGTATGATCTGAGGGAGAACTGGCTGCTATTTCTAGAATATCTAGTGATGCTGAGGCTTCCCTGTGACCAATATGCTACTTAAACAGCGACATTTGTAGGATGAAAATGGTAACTGATCGATAGATGTAAAGGAGTTATAAGCCAGATTCGATCTGTGACGGATGGCCAACTTATAGCTGACATTTGCAGTACTTCACATGAGATGACATTCACTATAGATACAGCCAGTAAATGTCCACGGCCACGAGAGGTTTAGCTACGACGGAAACGTCCCAGTTTGACCATCTCCTCCTCAAACTCTCTTCAGCCAGAAAGCATCTCGACACTAATTTGTTTCGATGAACACCCCACCCCACCGCCACACACAAACAAACACATACACGTATGCACACAACACAACTCAGACACTCGCATGCGCATGCATACACGACACACACAAAGGCATATACGCACATGCATGTGTATGTACGTGTGCGCATATACATACACACACACACACACATATATACACATACACATAGATATATATATACACACACACAAATGTATAGTTATATATTTACCTTTACATGTGTGTTTATATATTTGTCCATATATATATATATATATATGCACAGATATACAGACACACACACACACGCATCACGATATATTCCAGACTGTCGGCTGTTGTTATACACCGTTTGTTATACACCGTATGTCACTTTCGAATAATGCCACCTCACTGGCTGGGCAAGCAGACCAACATTTCTACGAACGGAATGCCAGTCCGTGGCAAGATTACCATTGGCACATACATACATACATACATACATACATACATACATACATACACACACACATACAAACATACATACATACACACACACATACATACATACATACATACATACATACATACACACACACATACACACATACATACATACACACACACATACATACATACATACATAGATACATACATACATACGTACGTACATACATACATACGTACATACATACATAATGCATACACATACATATATACATACATACATACATACATACATACATACATACATGCATGCATAAGCCGGATTACTACCTCCCACTTCGAAGGGTATGCGTTTGCAATCCAGGAACAAGAAATATCAACCAAGTACCTGATGCACAAAAGGGATAGAGATGCGGGAAAAGCGTAAGATATAACAAACGATTCAGACTTTGTGGAGTTCACACTGAATATATTACCCACATCATAAGCAGTTTTCCGAAAATGTCATCATGGTATTATCTACCGATGAGACATGACGCTGTAGCTAGGACACTCTATAATGAAATCCGTCGGAAGGATAATCCCGAGGACAAAGAAATAAGAACGTACAATATGGTAGAAGCCATAGGCACTCATAATAAAAAAGGAATACTGGTGGAGTGTCCCAGTGAAGACCTCAATGAAAAGTAAGCACAACATACCTGATATAATGATTTGGGATAGAGAAGAGAAACTGTGCACAGTTGTGGAAGTTAGCTGCCCAGCGGATGTTAACATAAAGCTGAATATCAGTGAAAAAGGGAACACCTATGCTGAACTATTGAGAAATCTGCAGTTGCTCTATCCAGATTACAAGTTCAGGTTTATATCTATAATTATTGGGGCCCTGGAATCCCCAAATTTTAGGCTTAGTGCCTTAGGCACAATGCTTAGAGGAATTACTTCCGGCTCTATGCGTTCTGATTTCAATACCCACGTAATCTACTTTGCCTTTCATTCTTTTGGGATTGATAAATGTAAAGTACCAGTCCAGTGCTGAGGTCGATGTAATCACCTTACCTATTCTTCTCAGAATTACTGGCCTTGTGCTCAAATTAGAAATAATAATTATTATTATTTGTTAAGACGACCAGCTGCAGGATCGTTACCACACCGGACGAACTGCTTAGCCGCATTTCTTCCGGCTCTTCTCGTTCTAAGTTAGAATGCCGTCTTGGTTGTCTTTGCCTTTCATCTTTTCGGGGCCGATAAAATAAGTACCAATTGAATACTGGGATCTATGTAATCGACTATAACCCCCCACCGAAATTTCAGGCCTTGTGTCTGTAGTAGAAAGGATTATCATTTGTTAAGACTACGAGATGCAGGATCGTTAACACACCAGACGAACTGCTTAGCCGCATTTCTTCCGGCTCTTTTCGCTCTGTGTTCAAATTCCACCGCGGTTGACATTGACATTCATCCTTTCGGAGTCGATAAAATAAGTACCAGTTGACCACTTGGGTCGATGTAATCGACTATAACCCTCCCCTGAAATTGCTGAGATTGTGCTAAAATTAGAAAGGAAGACTTTTTGTTTATCGGATCAGTGGGATAAGTTCATGTTCGTGCTTCGAAAGCTTTGGATTTAACAAGAGCCTCTGAAGAGTTTTTCTCAAAATTTTAGATTACTTTGCAGGTTAATGGAATTCTGTACCAGTATTTTTAGTTTTTACTGAAAGGTGGGTGTTAATTTTAACATCTTATGCCTGTTATCTATTGATATTCATAAACAATAATGACAGAAACGAGATATGCACCACCTCCACGTTATAGAGTACACAACGACAAAAAGAATAAATCAGTAAACGAATATTTCCAACAAAAAGCAAAAACGAATTTGAAAAATTTATTGTATTGTCACATGCCGTAAAAAGTACTGACATATTGGAACATTCATGAGAGCACACACCTCCCAAAACACACACAACACACACACATACACACACATACACATACATTGTGTATATCTGTAGGTGTGTATGCACATGTTTACATATACTGTAAACACGAATAACGTAATGCCGCTAACACTAAAAATTTAAACAACAACGAACTTGCAGATGGAAATAGATAAAAAAAAATATTTTAACAATCTTGCGTAACAATGGAAAATGCTATTCCCTGGAGTTATAGAGAAACGAGAAATATAAAAATACATGTCACGCTTGAGACATCGGAGCGTTCCTTCTACTGGCAAAGATACTGTTACAAGAAGAAGTAGGTGGTGTTTGTAAGAAAATTACCTGAAATGGTCGGGGAAACGTGGATGGATCGACATGATTTTGAGCAATGAGTATGAATCAACTGGCACAGTAAAAATAGAAGTATAAATTAATATATTCCTAGATATTATAAATGTAGGAATACATGAAAAATAGGCAGATGGTATGGCTACACACCAACTATAAAAACATAATCGACATTCATTGTAATCTAACAACTCTTTTCTAACGATGCTTAGTGGAGTCAATAATGGTACCTTTACATGGATACTTGACATGCTCGTTACAGCAGCTAAAGCTTTCTCTTAGTACGTTCTATCATAAGGAAAATGGAAGGACGCGCTGTATGTCTTTAAGAAGCCTCCACCAAGATGCGTCTCACAATGCGGCCCCTGAAATATTTTAAAGCGCTAATAGGTTCTTAATTTCATGTTGTATGTTTCTACCAAAATCAACAGTATAGTTGTATCCTCTTTTAGCACATGAATGCCTCCAAAATAAAATACCCGAAACAGCATGATTGCAGTGGCTTGTAAAGCCCACTCTGCGTTAAGCAACATTGGTAGAGATGGGTGGAAAGTGACCATAAATCTCACTGGTCTTATCCTCATGCCGTGCGGTGTTTTGAACCCTCCTGAAAACCCTGGTGTATTAAAAGGATTTTGAGCTCCTTCATTGCTCAGTTGTTAACTCCATAGCAAGAATGTTCCCTACAGTTGCCCCAGAGAAGGCCAATCTTGAAGAATTTGAAATGATTGTGATTGATTGCAAGATGTTTTGAAGCTTGGTAAAGGTACTTCAATCTGATCCCTCGCGTGCTGGGAAGTCTTTTTCTTTCTGTCAGAAACATCAGATTCAAGGTACCTGAAGTTACAAATTTCCTGAAGATGTATCATCAACGTTGGTACAAATTGGTAAGTGGCTTACATCTTCATTGATAATCATGTATTCAGTTATTTTACACAAGACTATACAGCCAAATATTACTTGAAATAAAAAATGGAATGGTCGCCGTTGGAACGCTTTTGCTCATGAATTTTCTCGATTTGAAGATATTCATTGCCCTGTGAGTCCACACCTGCACCACCACTCTCATATTTGAGCAGGAGGACCAAGATTCGGTCTTCAGATCGTTGGTCCTTTGTGTGTTATATAGTTGAGGTACTTGGGCATTATCCAGAGTACTGAGAGGCCGCCTCAATTCCTTTGTTGCCAGGTCGCTTAGCAGGCTTAAGGGCAGATTTCGTATCCATCCAATCAACGTCTGTTCTCAAGCTGGGATGCGACCTGTTACTCGTATGATTCAAAAGCATCAGCCCAGGCCGTTTGGTCACGTTGCTTGATTTTCCGGGTCAGACCATGCGTATCGTATTGTCTTTTCTGAGGATCCTATTGGAGTAAGGCTTCATGTTGGTCGGACACATGTCACATGGTTATAGCGGATGAAGACGTATTTTGTATAGACAGTGGGGCCGACTGAATCACTGCTCGGAGGACTACCCGGGATGGCCCGAGCAAATACCGACAAATGGTGGATGCAACGACGCGCTGCAACAATGCATGCCCCCATACCTTACGTGAAGATATCGAAAACATCAAAATCAACAATGGCAAATTCTTGTGAATATAATGAGCGCCACGACTTCTACTTGATTCCCAAAAAGCTTTTAGGTTCCATGAATATACAAACATTTCAATACTAGGTGATGGCTCCAGACACTCTGTTGAATAAGAATAGGACAGGAACTTTGAGAAAACAGTTCTGTGGAAGTTACTAGACGGTCTGTCAAACTGTCAACTGTAAAACTTATATTTTTGACATGTTCAAACATGGGTATGAATATGCATACATATATGCATACATATATACATGCACACACCTACATCTATATATATATATATATATATATATATATATATATAC
>NC_068985.1:111824843-111826978 GCF_001194135.2 Octopus bimaculoides
ATATATATATATATATATATATATATATATATATATACAGACTCATAGACATATATATCAAGATAGCTGTACATCAGTGTGTGGGCGTATGGAGACAGTGTGCAAAAGCATACATACATACATACATACATACATACATACATACATACGTACGTACGTACATACATACACAGACATATATTTTACGCACTCGCGCGCGCGCGCATAAATACGTAGATGTGGATGTCTCGGATAAATATAGTCTTATTCATTGAAAATAATCAATTTAAGATGTATTGATATGTATATATATTGATTGAACAATTTCTTTCTTATATCTCACACGATGAAATGTAAAAGATGAGTGTGTGTGTTTGTGTATGCACACTTGTGTGTTGTGTGTGTATAATATACATACATAGAAAGAAATATTTACACACACACAGAGACACACACAGACATACACACACACTGCATACACACGCACACACACACATTATTATTAATGAATGGAAGAAAGGTTCCATAATTCCAAGCAAAGTTTGTTTCATTAATTTATTTACGTATTTAATTTACTTATGAATTTAATTAACGTCTTAAGGTCAGTGAGAATTCAAGCTAAACAAAGCAGCGTTATCATGTTGGCGCAGGAACAGTCAGCCATTTTTTATCTATAGACCCCTTTCATTACTGTTTTATTCTGGTGGACTCCCATAACCATTCTACAAGGGGTGTCTGAAAAGTTTTGAGCCTAACCTAGAATCGGGGCTGCTATATAGCCGAAACAATTTTTTCTGGTAAATACAGTCTTTTTGGAGTATTCTTGCTCATTTTCATGATTCTGATATTTTAATTTCTTTTTTTGCAGATTTTTGAATAAACAAGCTTCGAATTTACAAGGAAAATGGAGGAAACTGAGTATCGTGCTGTCATAAAGTACCTTCATTTGAAAGGCATGGCTCCATCAGAAATCCATGAAGATAAGGTGAGGACCTTAACAGATAATGCTCCTTCATATGCAACAGTCAAACGCTGGGTAAATGAATTCAAGCGCGGCAGGGAGAGTGTGGAAGATGATCCAAGACCAGGGAGACCTCCAACTGCAACCACCAAGGAGAACCTTGACCTTCCTCTTGGTATGATAATGCAAGATCGCCGAATATCATGTCGTCAGATAGCCAAGAGACTGGGCATCTCAACTGCAAAGAGCGGATAACATTGTGACAAAAGAACTTGGGTTCTCAAAGGTTTCTACAAGGTGGGTCCCTCGCCTTTTGACTCCTGAACAGAAACGCGCCAGGTGCACTTTGTCCACGAGCAATCTGGAACTGTTTGAAGCTGATGAAGAGAATTTTCTTGATCGTTTCATTACTATAGACGAAGGCGAGCTGGCAGAAACGTTAGCATGCCGGGTGAAATGCTTAGCAGTATTTCGTCTGCCGTTACGCTCCGAGTTCAAATTCCGCCGAGGTCGACTTTGCTTTTCATCCTTTCGATAAATTGAGTACCAGTTACGCACTGGGGTCGATGTAATCGACTTAATCCCTTTGTCTGCCCTTGTTTGTCCTCTCTATGTTTAGCCCCTTGTGGGCAATGAAGAATTAAGAAACTTCTTTCAAAATTCCTATTTCATATATCCCACATTAACTTGTGTAAGTTGAACTATATAAAATGTTAGACAAAGAAACGCAGCTGTTTCTTGCAATAAATACCAATATATACATCTAAAGCAAAATTAAAATGCTATTGTAGATCCTCAACTTACTATTTTGTTACATAGACCCCCAAAAAATCTTATATGGACCCTTAGGGGCCACATGGACCCCAGTTGAGAACCACTATCTTAACGTATAACCATGAAGATGTATATAAATTCTGACTGACTACACGCACACACACACACTTACGCGCATATATTTTTTTGTATAGCTGTTGTGAATAAGAAGTTTGCTTCCCAGTCACATGGTTTGCGGTTCAGTTCTCCTGTGGCACTTTGGCAAATGTCTTCAAATATAACGCCGGGCCAGCTAAATCTTTATGAGTGGATTCGACAGACGGAAACTGAAAGAAGCCCATCATGTATACATTTATGCATGTGTATTTGTGTGTGTACAGATAGACAGACAGACAAACAGTTATACACACACACACACACA
>NC_068985.1:111827080-111831933 GCF_001194135.2 Octopus bimaculoides
TATATATATGTATGTATGTATGTATGTATGTATGCGTGAGAGTATCTTTCTGCGCCTGTCCCTCTACCACAGTTTGACAACAGGTTTCGGTTTGTTCATATTTCCGATAAAAGACCAATAAAATAAATGCCGGACTTTAAAAATAAGTACAGCAGCCGATTTATTCCACTAAAACCCTTAAGTTGCTCCAGCATGATCGTAGTTCATGTTTAGATATTGTCGCATTGTATTAAAAATATTAAAAAAAGCAATATACTTCAGAACTAAACGAAACGTTGCCGCTCCTGATGAGTCTCTTCACCGTTTTTGCTGCTTGTCAATGCCATGGAATCGTGTTACTTCCGAAATTAGGTCGAATGCACTAGTCTGATGTATAGGAAGATAGTGTATAAAGAACACAACGTTTTGCAATGACGCCGCTTAGGCTGAATAAAATTCAAATTATGCAATAGACACGTACGTATATGTATGTACATATACAAGGAGGGGGTAATACAGAGAGGAAGAAATAGTATAGAAATAATCTTTTCTACTACTGACACAGGCCTGAAATTTTGAGGGAGTGAATTAATCGAATATATCGACCCTAGTACTCAACTGGTACTTATTTTATCGGTCTCTAAAGAATGGAAGGTGAAATAGACCCCCACCGCACCCCAACGGAATCGGAACTCAGAAAGTAAAGTAAAAAAAAATACCGTTAAGCATTTTGTCAGGCGTGTTAAGGATTCTGCCAATTGGCTGCCTTGGCGAGTACAGAAAATAATACGGTAATAAGTTCCTGAAATGCATCGACTGAGATTCGAAACTGGGTTACAGATTTAACAGACAAATTACTTCAACAGCTGCCAATGATATATATGGCCAATATCATTCAATACAAATATAATGGTTCATTATAACTAACCATGCTATTTAACCCTCTCTTGGCACGCTCTACAAATGGTTGGTTCTGAGCCAGTGTGCAGGAACACACACACACACACACACACACACATACACACACACATACACGTGTGTGTGCGTTTATTTTTATTAACCATGTGATTACTCAATGATCGAACAATAGATTTTTTTGCATTATATGTATGTATGTGTGTATGCATGTATTTGCGTATATGTATATATATACATGCGAATGAAGGTACATGTGTGTGTTGTGTGTATACACACACATACGCACATAAACGCTTTCATACACACATAGGCATACACGCACTCTCACACACACACACGCATATATATAATGTTCTTTAACTTTTTTTCGGTCATTGAACTATAGCCATACCGGGGCACTGCCTAGAAAGCTTCAGTTGATCAGCACAAACACAAAAACACGCACATATTGCACAGGTTTCCTCACAGTTTCCATTTACCATATTCGTTCACAAAAAATTGGTCCATCGGATGTTGAAGTCGGAAATATTTGCCGAAGCTGTCATGCAGTGAGACTGAACGCAAAGCGAATTTAACGCTACACCTCACCCCCACCACACACACACATACCACACACACACACACACACACACACACACACACACACACACACACACACACACACACACACACACACACACACACACAGAAATTTTATCCACCAACGCGGTGTTGAGCATTCGTTCTCATTGTTCGACATTTACGTATATATATATATATATATATATATATATATATATGTGTGTATGTATGTATGTATGTATGTATGTATGTATGTATGTGTGGAAGAAGAGTGTTTATAATTATGAACAAGACACAATTATAACTACCCATAAGAATTTTATTTTTACGTCATGGATTTTATATGTCATGTCGCCCGTAGACAGCATTTATTGTGAGTAGATATAATATGAGTGATAACAGTGAATTTATAGTGGTTTTTGACTGTTATTTCTATTTTGAAACCTTCTTAGCTATAATTGTGACTTATTCAGAATTATAAACACTCTTCTATGTATTTTATGATAACATGTTTGGCCATTGATATACTCATAAATAATTATTAATTGTTTATTAGGCGCAGGAGTGGCTGTGTGGTAAGTAGCTTGCTTACCAACCACATGGTTCCGGGTTCAGTCCCACTGCGTGGCACCTTGGGCAAGTGTCTTCTACTATAGCCTCGGGCCGACCAAAGCCTTATGAGTGGATTTGGTAGACGGAAACTGAAAGAAGCCCGTCGTATATATGTATATATATATATATGTATGTGTGTGTGTGTGTGTGTGTATGTTTGTGTGTCTGTGTTTGTACCCCTAGCATTGCTTGACAACCGATGCTGGCGTGTTTATGTCCCCATCACCTAGCGGTTCGGCAAAAAGAGGCCGATAGAATAAGTACTAGGCTTACACAAGAATAATTCCCGGGGTCGATTTGCTCGACTAAAGGCGGTGCTCCAGCATGGCCGCAGTCAAATGACTGAAACAAGTACAAGAGAAAAAGAGAGAGAAAAGAGATATATCCTCCGTAACGTATTATTACATCACTTTTAAATATATGTGTGTATGTATATATGCATCTATACATGTATGTATATATCACTGAGGTATAGCGATTCTAATAACCAGATGTTAGAACTCAATGTACGAATGCATGAGAGAAAAACGCTACTCGAGTACAGAGCATAATAAAAGATTATGTAAATCACAAGAGAACAAGATGTTATATATTGAACTTAATTAGCTTACAGCTGTTTCTGATATCAGATGTAACGAACTCAACTATGAATGCATTGCCTCTTAAAGCAGAAACAGATGTGAGCTAATGAAAGTCATTGCATAATTTCTTGTTGTTTGTCATTTACATTATCTTGTGTATGTGTGTGTGTGTGTATACACATACATACACACAGAATTTTATGTTTGCGTGTATGTATACACATGCATACGCACACACCATTTTGCTATTTCGCTTGTGTATATCTGAATGTGAATGTACTATGTATGTGAAAAGAATGGCATATATTTGTGTGTGTGTGTGTGTGTGTGTGTGTGTGTGTGTGTGTGTGTGTAAAATTGATTACAGTTTAGCATGTTCGTGCGCCTGAGTAAACAATAGTTTGAATGCTATATATATACATATATATATATATTTATATGTATATGTATATGTATATATATATGTGTATGTATGTGCGTATATGTGACGGTTGACAGTTGTCTCGCAATGTGTATAATCATGTACGTTACTATGTTATTATATCTGTGTGTGTGTGCGTATGGGGCATATTTAAAACAACTTGTTTGAGACGATATTTCTTTGACTAGTTCTTGCCAAATCATTTCCATTCGACTTTCCCAAGGAATCTTTTCACTGGGAGGAAGATCTCTCAACGACAGACAAAAGTTTCGTAATGAACTTCCGTGTTCTGAAAACTTCTTAGAATGATGACTTTTCGTTTCATCACAGCTGCACTGCCATTGGCGTTGATTTGCCAACGAGCCGGATGTGACGTTACGGAAATTGATTCGCTAATACTGAAAACAGTTATTTATTCAACACTGCTTTCTGGCTCTTAGCTATATTATATTTTGTGTCGATACATTCATTCTTGTTTCGTTCTAAAATCAATTCTAGCAACGTCTTAGGAAAACTGTTAATGCCGCACTCTCGGAAAAGTTGACAATCAAGTTGCGTGGAGTCGGTCTAATCAGTGATATGTTCCCCATAAATTTGTATCCCTGTGCCTTTGCAAGGGATCACGGGGCTACATTTTTGGAACAGATAACATTGGTAAACCTTAGCTTTTTCTCTTGAAGGTAAAAAATTTAATGCTTCTTTCAGGTTCGATAAAATAGAAACAGTCAGACGATAGGCGGTGAGCTGGCAGAAACGTTAGCACACCGGACGAAATGCTTAGCGGTATTTCGTCAGTCTTTATGTTCTGAGTTCAAATTCCGCCGATGTCGACTTTGCCTTTCATCCTTTCGAGGTCGATAAAGTAAGTACCAGTTACGCACTGGGGTCGATGTAATCGACTTAATCCCTTTGTCTGTCCTTGTTTGTTCCCTCTATGTTTAGCCCCTTGTGGGCAATAAAGAAATAAGAAACAGTCAGAAGATACAGAGATTGAAAGAATAACTAGACAGACACTCAAGATAGACAATTTCCTTTTCGGTCAGGACCTCAACACTTTCAAATTTCTCTTGAGGAGGGAGAGAACCTTTTTGCTAACCTTTTTGCTATATCTGCTAGGCATATTTCTCTGATATTCAAATGAGGTTTGCTAATTTTTCACCCAATATCTCGCTTATTTCTATTTAAAATGTTATTTTGAAATGTTATTTTGATCATTCCAGCGTGTTTCTAAGGCTGTTTTATGCTAGAAATCAAAGTTTCATAAAAAAATTCCAGTTAATAGAATTATGGGAGGTAATGGGTTAAATATATTCTTTGAAAGGTGGATAAGAGAAGTAAAAACATGGTAGGTGTGAACGGGCCTATTTAGAGCACGCACCTGTAAAACGGAACACGAAATATGAAGGAGGATACTTGCCCTTGGTGGGTAAGGGCATTGAGGCTTTTCTGTGGTTTCTTTCATTGCTTATAAGCAGCGTACTCTTTTAATGGGGAATTTGTTAGTAATTTTATGGTTACTTGCTCTTTTTGATATCTTTTCTTTTACACAATCATTGTAAAACCATAGTTACGTGCGTATATATTTGTTTTTTTATTGGTAATTGGTCGCTGATAAAGAATCCACTACCATTAGTAACCTTATCATTATCAATAACATTATCATTGACGCAAAAATCTGAAAGAATCATTAGTATGCCGGGCAAAAGACTTGGCAGCATTTAATCTGTCTGTATACTCTGAGTTCAAATTCCGCAGTTTAATAACTGAGACAAGTAAATGAT
>NC_068985.1:111832688-111833870 GCF_001194135.2 Octopus bimaculoides
GTGTGTGTGTTGTGTGCACGTGTGTGTGTGGAAAAGTATATATATATATATATATATATATATTCATCTGTGTATACACACAGAGATACGTACATACATGCATACATATATGCATATACCTTCACAAAGTTTGCATACATGAGGCTAATAACATCATAAGACTCCGAAGGCGGCCCCCTGAGCAACATGTTTTGTCTGATAAACTGGAATACGTGCCCAAAGAGGTCGCGCAACTCTACCGCAACGTATCATCAAATGAAAGGATAAGCCTGTATGAGCAGAAAACTATGCATGGATATGTTAGTAGAAAGCTCTGAGATGACAGTAACATCGATCATCAAAGCAGTTTATCATGGGCCAATAGCTCGATTACTATCTCCCACTTTGAAGGGTAGGTGTTTACAATCGAGTAACAGGAAATATCAACCAAATACCTGATGCACAAAAGGGGACAGAGATGCAGGAAAAGCAGCAAAATATTACAACCAATGCAGACTTTGTGGAGTTAACACTGAAGATATCACGCACATCATAAGCAATTGTCCGAAAATGCTATCACGGCATTATCTACCGGTGAGACATGATATTTAGTTAGGACACTATATAATGAAATCTGTCGGAAAGATAACTTCGACTACAAAGAAATAAGAACCCACAGTATGGTAGAAGCCATAGCCACGCAATAAAAAGGTGTACTGATGGAGACCTCAAAAAATGTAAGCACAACAGACCTGACATAATGATTTGGGATTGGGAGAAAAACTTGGCACAATTGTGGAAATTAGCTGCCCAGCGGATGTTAACATAAGGCTAAAGATTAGTGAAGAAGAGAATACCTACGCTGAACTATTGTGAGATCTACAGTTACTCTATCCAGATTACAAGTTCAGGTTTATATCTGTAATTATTGGGGCACTGGGATATGTAACTCACTGCCTAAATACCAATCTTGAGAAATTAGGCTTCTCAAAACCAAAAGGGAGAAAGCTGATTCGAAGGCTAGAGATCCAATCCATCACTGGAACTGTAAAACTCTCCAGAAGTTTATCATTTAAGTATATATGAGCGTGTCTAGATATGCAAGTATATGCATGAAAAGACATACACAAAACAAAACAGACAAATCTGCATATAAACATATATACATATATATACATATATATATATATATATATATATATA
>NC_068985.1:111834417-111834986 GCF_001194135.2 Octopus bimaculoides
TATATATATATATATATATCACACAAAGCATAAATATGTAGCAATTTTCTCACACCACATCTTCGCGTCCTTCTCACTCGTTATCACACTAAAACTACACCTCCAACTCCACCTCCCATTCAACTCACTCCTACCACGTCAATCACGCTGTCAGAAACTTGAAAATGAAAGCATAAAAACCAAAGCCACTCCATTTGTTGATCATTAAGACGACGCGGTTTCAATCTTGCTACCTTCCATTATTGTTTTATTTTGTGCTTTTCTTGGTTATTTCTATTATTTTTGTCATCGTTTTCTCTAAAATTGCGTTATTTTTGTTTTTCTCTTGCATATTTATTTGATTTCGTATTACAGGAATCTTTTAATGTTTGGTATGTGTTCTGTGTGTGTGTTTACGTGTGCGCGCGCGCATGGTTATGCATAGATGTATACACACGTCGACACATATATGGAGTGGTGTATGAATTGTGTCCGTGATGATATATGCGCACAGTAAATATGCATATATATCAGGAACATATATGAGCATATGCATGCTTATATATATATATATATATATATATATATAT
>NC_068985.1:111841264-111843000 GCF_001194135.2 Octopus bimaculoides
ATATATATATATATATATACATATATACGATAGGCTTCTTTCAGTTTCCGTCTACCAAATCTACACACAAGGCTTTGGTCGGCCCGAGGCAATAGTAGAAAACACTTGCCCAAGGTGCCAGGCAGTGGGAATGAACCCGGAACCATGTGGTTGGCAAGCAAGCTACTTACCACACAGCCACTCCTGCGCCTATAAATATAAAATATTATTTCCTTGGGCCTTGTGATGGGTAAGTTTCAAAGTAACTTTTAGATTAAAGTTTGTGAGCTGAAGTGTACATCTCCAAAGAAACCCCCTGAAAGTAACAGGATCTTTCGGAAAATGTATAGACCGATTATATCAGTCCGCTCAGCAGAGCCTTTTAAAGCCATGGTAATTTGTGGAAAAGGAGTACTGAGCTGATTTATCTGATGTAATCTGAGCGATAGATTTGGCGTAATGGATAACATTAAAAAAAAGTTGCTTGGTTGTAGATAAGTAATAATTACAGATATCAAATTAAAGGAAGTGGAATTGGTCTTGATTGTGTATAATTTGGATTCAATAGATTGTGACGTTGGTGCTGTTTTAAAAAGGTAAATCAGAAGGTTCTGTATTTTGGGGTCAAATTATATTTAATATGCTTTTCTTTTTTACTCACTATGCTCAGGTTAGGTTTAATGGTGTTGCTGAATGAATCTAATTGTGGGATGCTTGTGAAAATTAGCTTTGTGGTTTTTTAGTGTGAAATATGGCTTTTGAGTTGTAAGAAGATTCGTTCGTTATCTATATAGAATTTAACACTAAGGCCTATTACAGCAACGTTTATATCGATATGCACAGCACAAATGCGGTGAGCTAGTAAAATCATTAACACATCAGACAAAAAGATTAGCGGCATTTCATCCGTCCTTGCGTTCAGAGTTCAAATTCCGCCGAGGTCATCTTTGACTTTTATCCTTTCACGATCCATAATATAAGTATCAGTTTGGGCAGTGATGGGGAGAAGCGGAGATCAATGTAATTTACTTACACCCTCCCCTCAAAGTTCCTGGCCTTCTGTCTGGAGTAGAAAGGATTATTATGCACTTCACGAAGCCCGCTGGATTAGCGCAACTGTTAGTTCGTCGAAAGACCTTGTGGTATTTTTTTTATGCTCTCTACATTCAGAGTTCAAATTCTGTTGAAACCGACTTCACGTTTCAACCTTGTTTGATCATTAAAATAAAGCTACAGACAAGTACTAATGATGATATATTCCACCGAGCAACCCTTCCCCGAATTTCTGGTCTGATTCCAATGCAACAGATTAGTATTTAACCTTGTAAGTGTGAAACACAGTCAGACAAGAGTGTGTTATACTTACTTATATCGAGTTCCTAGGAGTTTTTAGTCCCGCTTGATTTGATGGAGATATTTGTTTCTTTTAATTGTAGCAATTCTATGATATAGTTCGTTTTGAATAGAGTCAGCTTATTTGTTGAATTCATTATTGTTTAACATTTTAAACGGGTTAAATTCAAAGAATTGAAGTAAAATATTTAGTGGAAAAGCAGTTATGGGCTTTCAGTTCATACTTATTAGTCGTTGTGTTGTCGCTATTCATTAGAAAACCAAAGAAAAGCATACATGTTTGTTTGTCTGTATGCAATTATGAATATACGCACATAAACACACGCACACAAACACACACACACACACACACATATATATATATATATATATATATATATATATATATATATGTGTGTGTGTAT
>NC_068985.1:111843010-111843367 GCF_001194135.2 Octopus bimaculoides
TGTATACACATACATACATATACATGTGCGTGAATATACATATGGATATATGCATATACACATACATACATACATATTATGTACATGTATACGCAATACATACATATAAATATATTTGTATATATGCATGTATATATGCATATACATATATGTGTGCGTGTATTTACATATATACATATATATATAGACATGAATACATATATATATATACGTGTGTGTATATACATATGAATACATGCATGTATACATATATATATACATATTATGTTCACGTATACATATATATATACATATTATGTTCACGTATATATATATATATATATATATATATATATATATATATATATATATATATAT
>NC_068985.1:111844698-111846097 GCF_001194135.2 Octopus bimaculoides
CTATATATATATATATATATATATATATATATACATGTATTACATAGATATAATGTTTCTGTATTACGTCTATCTACACACCCATTAATATACATACATACATACATACATACATACATACATACATACATACATACATACATACATAGCATGTACGCCATAGTTAATATAGATGTTGTTTGTTTAGCCATCTACGGATGAATCATAAATTATTCAAGACAGAATGTGAAAAGAAACCGACTGATATACGATTTACCCTTTCTAGAGGTCATCGTTAATTCCGATGTAGAAAAGGCTGTAAATCGTATCAGGTCAAAATCTTCCTGTGCTGGTCATCGGCCACATATTTCCTCATTAAATTTGGGTTTCATCACTAAAACTCCACAGGATAATAGGAAAGTCTGAATTTAGATAAAGCTTCGACAAGACTACTGACAAGCTACCAAGCCGTTCGCAGTTCATAAAATTTCATATATCACTGCGTGGGGGCCCATATCTAAGACGCTAACATTTCAACAACTCGGTTCTTGTCGCTAAAATTGTGTACCTCAAACTGGCAAAGTTTTTTTGTTTTACGCTGTAAAAATCTAAGAAATGTCGCTATCGACAGTCCACTTCCTGTATTCACAAGTGTGTACCACAGTGTTATAGTGTGATCTAGTTCACTGTACTATGTTCAAAGTAACACATTTATCAAGATCCAAATCCTTGCAGTAATATACATACATTCATATATATAGATATATACACTTAAATGCACATATATATATATATATATATATATGATATATACACAGGTACAGGGTTGGCTATGTGGTAAGAAGCTTCTTTATGTTTGTTTGTCTTTGTTTGTCACCTCTATGTAATGCCCTTATGCCAAAAATTTATGAAATACTGAAATAAAGAAGCTTGCTACCCAACCACATGGTTCCAGGTTCAGTCCCGTTGGGCAAGTGTCTTCTACTATAGCCTCGCTCCCACCAAAGACGTCTGAGTGGATTTGGTAGACGGAAACTGAAAGAAGTCTGTCATATATATATTTTTTTCTCTCCTTGTTTCTATTTTGACCAGTCACCAACTAATACACCTGTTTGTTGTTCCTACACCTGTCTTCGTCTTTTGTTTTTCTGGAAATTTCAACTATCTATCTACGCTGATGACGGGTCAATACCCAGAAACTCGGGTCTGTGTGTATCACATCAGGCTGGAGATGGGAAAGATGACTTCCCTTTGCAAATACTGATAGGGCACAGAAAGTGTGTCAATAGCCAGCTGGAGGAGATGTCTTCCTGGGGCTACAAGCTACAGTAGTATCAACCCTTAAGCCTTAAGGGTTAGCCACATATAGGTGGTAAATATACATCACGATATATATATATATATGTGTGTGTGTGTGTGT
>NC_068985.1:111846340-111848516 GCF_001194135.2 Octopus bimaculoides
AGAGAGAGAGAGAGAGAGAGAGAGAGAGAGAGAGAGAGAGAGAGATAATCTATCTATCTGTCAACAGTCAGATGTCAGTTTACCTGGAAAGAAACAAAATTCCGTTACTGGGAAGAAGGATTGAAATTAATGCATGCAAGATTTATACATGCACAGCTCTAGCATCACTCCTTCGTTGTCAGTCCACGCGCGTATTTTGACAGGAGTCAGAGAGGCGACTCTTTCATTGTAAATATGCGACTTCTACGGCCGACGGTTGATTATCAAGTCGGCCATGTACGTATGGTGGTTGGCTGATTGATAAATCACGAACAGCAATTTACAGAATATTATATGTTATCAAAATTATACAGGTTCCAAAATTATAAAATTGCTTTTCAGAATTCAGAATTATTTACGCAACGTAGGCAATAAGTGTGAAGATATGGTGGTGTTTATGTATTTACTAAAGTGATCTTTTATAGATAGGACTTGTGTAAATAACTGATAAAAAGTAGAAGTCTGTGATTTGTAAAATACTAGTTATGACGGCAAACTTAGAACTAGTGAGCTGTAATAATTAGTTGTTCTAACAAGGGTGAGGGGGAGACGGGTTCAGGAAGTATGTCTCATCCGCATGTGTGCGTGTGTGTGTGTGTGTGTGTGTGTGTGTACATACACACACATATACTTATATAAATATATAAATATACGTATAAACATGCACACACACACGCACACACATACATACATATATACGTGTGTGTATATATATATATATATATATATATATATATATATATATACGTGTATAAGGGATGACCACTAGGTGGACATCCAATATGCTAGAAAGAGGTCATCAACGACCCAACCACAAAGAAAAAATAATGTTCTCCTGAAAAATTTCGCAAAACGCCAGAACAGGACAAAATGAGAAATATACAGAATAAAGAATTAGCTGTGTACTGCTGTTTCGAACATTAACGTTTTACTTACGTAACAACATCCGTGTTCTCATCAGCATAGATGTTCTAGAATCAATATAATTTTCAGAACTATACACGAATTGTCTTCATGAAATAAGACTGGCATATAGTTCTAGCGATTACATTGGGGCTATTTTTCAAAATGCCTCTGCTTCGGCGCGCATAATTCCGAAAACAATTCTGCAGAGAATAATTCACTGCACTATATGTCGCCGGTTGGAGAACATAACCATTTTAATTATTATTTAAAACCAAGTGACCTAGCATATAAAAAAATCTGAAAATTCAGAAAAAAATTGTATTACACGTGTATAAGGGATGACCACTAGGTGGACTTCCAATATGCTAGAAAGAGGTCATCAACGACCCAACCACAAAGCAAAAATAATGTTCTCCAGAAAAATTTAGCAAAACGCCAGAACGGGACAAAATGAGAAATATACAGAATAAAGAAGTAGTGGGAGAGCATCGTAGCCATGTGTTGAGAAGAATTCTTTGGGGTTTGAATATTTCACCTTTGGAAACATGGGTGTTTTGCTCAGCATCCTTAAATGAACCTTATTCAGGGACCTTTTGAGCGGGATGAGCTACTCGACCTGAAAAAAATTCTAACTGGGCCCCACCTGTGAGGTCATGCGCTGTTTATCTTGATATGAGATCACCATGTCGCGTATATATGGTTGTGATGCATGAGCCTGGTGTACTCTTATCAGACAAGTAGTCATGATGGGTATACTGAGCTTCGTATATTTTACCCCAGTGTTACTTTGATCGCATGCACTGCTCTCTCACTCAATAATAATAATAATCATAATGATTATGACAGAGTAGTATAGTCATTACCTTTAATTCATTTTTATGCATAAATACAGCCTCAAATAGACTTACATATGTTTCGACTGTATCGGTTAGTAACCGTCGCAATTGCAACCTTACTATAATACCGGTGCAGTTTCTTCAGGGTTCTCACTAAAATATTCTTTGAGATTTAAGCTTAACGGAGATTTTTCTTTGCGTTCAATGATGTGGAGTTGTTCGTTAATTTAGACGCGAGATATTTTTCAATTCCAAGTATTGATTGGCTAATCACTCGTTTATTCCTTATAGTCAGTTATTTCAAAACTGTCGTTGTTTAAATATTTATAACTCATTTATATTGAACAAAGATAATTTTTTTCATATGCAAGCATCTTATATATATATATATATAT
>NC_068985.1:111848729-111849511 GCF_001194135.2 Octopus bimaculoides
ATATATACAGAGAGAGAGAGAGAGAGAGATGTAGCCAAATGGATAGATAGATAGATAGATAGATAGATAGATAGATAGATAGATAGATAGATAGATAGATAGATAGAAAATTAGGTGACTGTTTATTGAAAACACTTTCCAGTATAGAACTCATAGCAGCTGTTGTTTGTCAAGCTTCGTTGGTCTGATAGCTTATCCGTCTATGAATATCGGTTCTGTTTTGTTAAACGCAAGATTGGCAGATATTTCAGAAGCTAAATAGGTTACGTTGAAAATTTCCGTCAAATTTTTGTTGAACATAAAACCAAGTTGAGACTGGTTAACGGGTCAATAAATCGATAGATACATTTAGGGAAAAAATTCAAATTTTGTCAGTAGCAATCATAAAGTTTAGTTAAGAATGAAATGTAAAGACGAAGGTGAAAAATAAGTTTTGTCGAATATAATAGAACAGTTTAAATTGAAAGACATGCAAGCTGAACATAGAAGACATGTGTGAATTGAAATAAACGGAAGCCGACATTTTTAGCTATGCATATTATTGTAGTTGTCAATAAAGATATAAGGTTGAACTAAATTCAGAATGTATAAGCGCAGGCATGGGAGTGTGGTAGGAAGCCTGCTTCTCAACCACATGGTTCCGGATTCAATCCCACAACGTGGCACCTTGGGCATGTGTCTTCTACTATAGCCTCGGGTTGATCAAAGCCTTGTCAGTGGATTTGGTAGACGGAAACTGAAAGAAGCCTGTCGTGTATATATATATATATATATATATATAT
>NC_068985.1:111849840-111852106 GCF_001194135.2 Octopus bimaculoides
TGTGTGTGTGTGTGTGTGTGTGTGTGTGTCTTTGCGTCTGTGATTGTCTCCCACCACCGCTTGACAACCGGTGTTGGTGAGTTTACGTCCCCGTAACTTAGCGGTTCGTCAAATGAAGTAGGCTATATAAAATTTCCTGAGGCCGATGTGATCGACTAAGACCCTTTCAAGGTGGTACTCCAGCATGGCCGTAGTCAAATGACTGAAAGAAGTAAAAGGTAAAAAAAAAGTAGTTAATAATATTTTGTGCACATTCTATTGTCTTTAACCTACAACAATCATGGATTGCGACCATGCTGGGGCACCGCCTTCAAGGTTTTTGTCAAACAAAGACTTATTTTGTAAAATCTGGTTCTTATTCTAATGTTTGTGTTCCCTTAACTAAGCGGTTCGGCAAAATAAACGGACAGAACAAGTAGCTGACTGAGGTCGATTTGTGCGACTAAACACTTCAAGGTGGTGCCCCAGCATAACCGCAGTCCAAAGAGCGAAACAAGTAAAAGACACACACACATCTATATACATATATACACACACACACGCATGTATATATATATATATATATATATATATATATATATATATATATATCTGATTTCATCTTACTCCAGTCTCATTGGCTGAAAAAGTACACTGGCTCAGTATTGGTACAGATTTGTTACCTTCCAGTTGTCTTATGGTCGATATCCCACTAGGTCATTGATGAGAATACCGAGAGAGTGTTTGTCGCTGCTTACGACTACATAAACGCTTGAAACAATTAGAAAAAGCATGTTACACGCTACCAAGTCACATTCTCATTAGCGACTATAGTTCTTTTTTCTTTTGTTTCTCTCGATTTTTTTTTTTGGCGGGGTGCCTTTTTGGGGCGTATAAAGACATGCATCTCCTATGTTACGAAAGAGTTGCGTTTTTGAAAACCTTGCTCTGATGTGGAAATCTGTAACGCGAAACCTAATTCCCTTCTTGACTCCCATGTTATATAAGTATAATGCAACATGGATGTCAACGAGCAAGTCGGTTTCTTGTTACGCAATTTTAAGTTAAAGCAATATTTTCGGTAATAGGTGAGGGTCTGTGTCTATAGATAGATAGATAGAGAGATAGATAGATAGATAGATAGATAGATAGATAGATAGATAGATAGATAGATAGATAGATAGATAGATTGACCAGTGACTATTCATTTTTTTTCTCTGTGTTTTTCTCCTTGTTTTCTCCGTATTCTTTCTGTTGAAGAGCGTAGCTCGAAACGTTAAAGACTTTCCGTATTCCCGAGTGTCATACTAATACATCCTTTTGTTGTTTACACCACCTGTCCTCGTCTGTTGTTTTTTTTTTCGTACATTCTCCCACATACATACATACATACATACATACATACATACATACATACATAGACAGACAGATTTAATGATAGATATAAAGCTAAATAGATAACTGGGTATTGATAGACATACATATATACAGACAGACAGCGCGACAGACAGATAAACAAAAGACAAATAATGGAAAAGCTATTTCTTCCTCAGAATATACTTGCATGTCCATATGATTGTTGCCAACATCAATGCCAAATGTTACGTCAGCATACTTCACTGACGCAACATTTTAGTATTCGCTTACATTATGAAAATCTTTATTGCGCAGACAAAGCATTCAATCAAAGAATAGATATTAATGTGGTGCATTTGAAACGACAGACTTTTCTACCAACCTGCTTTCGTGTATGTTGATATTTCAGGAAAATATCATATTTGATTGTTTTATCATTACTATCATTACCATTATTATTATTATTATTATTATTATTATTATTATTATTATTATTATTATTATTATTATTATTATTATTATTATTATTATCATCATCATTATTATTATTATCATTATTGTTATTGTTATTGTTGCTATTATTATCACTATTATTATTAGTAGTAGTAGTCCGTCTGGAAATTTTCAAGTAATTATATCAAATAGATTTTACAATTTTAAACTACCATTAGACGGAATACCATATTATCTGAATTCAAAATGCGAAGCATTTTCTCGAATTGTACTGGATAATCTTTAAATAGACATCATTAGGTTACATAATATATACCTGCAGTACTAGTTAACGTTACACACACACACACACACACACACACACACACACACACACACACACACATATATATATATATATATATATATATATATACTACCACTACTACCATACATAACAAGTCACTTTCAGGGCACTTGATCATTTAACATCCTACTA
>NC_068985.1:111852116-111852661 GCF_001194135.2 Octopus bimaculoides
ATATACTACCACTACTACCATACATAACAAGTCACTTTCAGGGCACTTGATCATTTAACATCCTACTACTATCATGGCACTCCCGCATTCTTCTACTTCTTCTTCTTCTTCTTCTTCTTCTTCTCTGCTAAGAATTCACAACGACCTCGAACCCACAAGAGAGACAGAGACAAGCAGAAACAAGGAAAATGTCCCTTGTATTTGAATACAATGCAAACATTCTTTTAAAAACTTTTCTTTTAATTTCTCCTAAATTTAATTGTTTTCCATACTTACAGTTGAAAAAGTTTCCATGATTGAAACCGGTACTGAAATGTTTTTTATAAAATTATTTTAGCATTTTCTACCTTGACTTTTTTCCATATATATATATATGTGTGGCTGTGTAGTAAGTAGTTTGCCTACCAACCACATGGTTCCGGGTTCAGTCCCACTGCGTGGCACCTTGGGCAAGTGTCTTCTACTATAGCCTCGGGCCGACCAAAGCCTTGTGAGTGGATTTGGTAGACGGAAACTGAAAGAAGCCTGTCGTATATATGTGTATA
>NC_068985.1:111852671-111856172 GCF_001194135.2 Octopus bimaculoides
TGTCCCCCCATCATCGCTTGACAACCGATGCTGGTGTGTTTACGTCCCCGTAACTTAGCGGTTCGGCAAAAAGAGACCGATAGAATAAGTACTAAGCTTCCAAAGAATAAGTCTTGGGGTCGATTTGCTCGACTAAAAGGCGGTGCTCCAGCATGGCCACAGTCAAATGATTGAAACAAGTAATAGAGTAAAAGAGTAAAAGATATATATATATATATATATATACACACACATCTAATCCTATACTATCGTATCTTTTGAAGGTACGATCGTTGGAGCACTCTTTGACGACATCACGACCAGATTTCGCCACTTCGCTCGGTCGATGCTCCCTGTAAGTCAGCGAAATTGAGGCCTGTCCGCTTTTTAATATTGGTTTCAAATTTTAGTACAAAACCAGCAGTCTTGAAGGGGGACTGTAGTTGATTACATCGATCCAACTGCTCAACTGGTACTTATTTAATCGATGCTAAAAAGATGAAGGGCGAAATCAACGCGAGCGGAATTTGAACTAAGAACGCAGTGCCGGACGAAAGTCCGATTTTTAATATCACAAGTTGACAAGCTGGCAGAATCGTTAGCTTAACGCCATTTCATCCGTCTTAACCTACAGGGTTCAAATTCCGCCGAGATCGACTTTGCCTTTCATCCCTTCGGCATCGATAAAATAAGTACCAGATGTACACTGGGGCCGATGTAATCGACTTGTCTCCACTCTGAAATTGCTGGCCTTGTGGCAAAATTTTAAACTAATATTGTAACAATATGAAAAGTGGTGAACTGGCCGAATCGTTAAGCACACCGGGCAAAATGCTTAGCGGCATTTCGTACGTCTTTACATTCCGGGTTCAGATTCCACCGAGATCGACTTTGCCTTTCGTTCTTTCGGAGTCGATGAAACAAGTACCAATTGAGTATTTGGATCAATGTAATCGACTTAGCCATCACCCGATCTTGCTAGACTTGTGGCAAAATTTTAAACCATCGTTTTCTTGGCCTGTTATGCTTTTGTCCGCCTTCTGCTGCGTCTTCCAGGATTCTCTTGTCTAAGCCCGTGTTTCTTGTGACATACTCATAACATTTAAGTTTCCTTGTCTTTACAATTGTCAGCAGATCCCTATGCGGTTTAATAGCCTGGGATATTCTCATATCATGAAGGCGTAATAAAATTCACATAATATGGCATAATAACTCTATATACGAAATGATGAACAGTGATATATTTATGTATACACACATACGCACATGCTTATACTAATATGTACATGTGCATATATTTGCCCCGTGCACACATATTCACGTGCTCGTACCGACACACACATGCATAAATATGCATACACTCATACACACAGAGTTACATATTTACTGCATATAATGAAATAAGGCAAAGTAATATAGCTGTGCTCACACACATAAGCACATGCTCACACTAGCACAAATATCCGCACGCATACACATACACACATAGAAAAATAAAATAGTCACAAATACAAAGTACAACATTCTACCACTATTGGCAGCTGTGATATCTAACATATGCACTCACAGACAGCCACACACATATCAACAAACACACATACTCACACACATACACATAAACACATGCCCAAACGTACATAGATTTGAGCATATACAAACAAACATACAGAATGCAAATCGTTGGCACCTAAATGGTTTCTCATTTATCAACAATCTCCAGCAATGGCGAGAATTCAACTGATTGAAAAAAAATCTATTCAAAAATATTTAAAAAGAAAGAAGTTATCAAGAGGGGGATACTATTAGGGTTATTTCAATTTGATAAGTAAATTACATTTCTAAAAGAAATTCCAAAATGTTTCTTACTATAGTTAAGAATTATATTTTTCACATGAGTGGCTGTGTGGTAAGTAGCTTGCTTACGAACCACATGGTTCCGGAGTGGCTGTGTGGTAAGTAGCTTGCTTACGAACAACATGGTTCCGGGATCAGTCTCACTGCGTGGCACCTTGGGCAAGTGTCTTCTACTATAGCCTCGGGCCGACAAAAAGCCTTGTGAGTGGATTTGGTAGACGGAAACTGAAAGAAGCCCGTCGTATATATACATGTGTGTATATGCTTGTGTGTCTGTGTTTGTCCCCCCAGCATCGCTTGACAACCGATGCTGGTGTGTTTACGTCCCAGTAACTTAGCGGTTCGGCAAAACGAGACCGATAGAATAAGTACTAGGCTTAGAAAGAATAAGTCCTGGGGTCGATTTGCTCGACTAAAGGCGGTGCTCCAGCATGGCCGCAGTCAAATGAGTGAAACAAGAAAAAGAGTAAAAGAAAAGAATATGTATATGCAAAAAGATTCTTATATACGAAAGAGTGCTCAACTAGAGAAGGAGATACCTTGCCTATCAGCCACATGGTTCCGGGTTCAGTCCCACTGATTGGCACCTTGGGCAAGTGTCTTCTACTATAGCCTCGGGCCGACCAAATCCTTGTGAGTAGGTTTGGTAGACAGAAACTGAAAGAAGCCCGTCGTATATATATGTGTGTGTGTGTGTCCAACATCACTTAACAACCGATGCTAGTGTGTTTACGTCCCCGTAACTTAGCGGTTCGGCAAAAGAGGCCGATAGAATAAGTACTAGGCTTACAAAGAATAAGTCCTGGGGTCGATTTGCTCGACTAAAGGCGGTACTCCAGCATGGCCGCAGTCAAAATGACTGAAACAAGTAAAAGAGAAAAAGAATAAATTTTAAAAAAATTATATTTACTGATGATCATGTGAACGAAACCATTAAAGTTCAACAATTAGTATTTTGTGTATATATTTACTACAAGTTTATGTATTCAGAACTGTTGTATAATGTTTGAATATCATTTATATACACCTAAGCGGACATGCACAAATGTATATGTGAGTGGGCGCGTATATGTGTATGTATTTCTCTCTGTCTCTCTCTCTCTCTCTCTCTTTGATTATATACATGTACATGTGTGTGTGTATAAAGTGTGTGTATCTAGGTATCTCTCTCTCTCCCTCTCTCCCTCTCTCACTCTCTCTCTCTTTCTCTCTCTCTCTCTATATATATATGTGTGTGTGTGTGTGTGTGTGTGTGTGTGTGTGTGTGTGTGTGTGTGTGTGTGTGAGGAGGCGCGTGGCTTAGTGGTTAGGGTGTCAGCACCAAGATCGTAAGATTGTGGTTTCGATTCCAGAACCGTCCAGCTGGGGAACGCATACGCCACTGAAACCGGGAAACCGGGCCCATGAGCCTGGCTAGGCTTTAAAAGGACCCATTTATTATTATTATTATTATTATTATTATTGTTCAGTAGTTTTATTTTTATAACGTGCTTTCACTTCACTACTGAGCGCAGCTCTGTGCGCATTGGGTATGTGCTGTGGTTTGCTGTGGTGCTCTTATGTTTACAGTATTGAAAGTGTTTTGCGTAGAATGTGTGCAGTACCCAGTAGTGCAATTTTCTGTATGTTATATATATTTGTAAGTTCTGGTATTTTTGTTATGTATTT
>NC_068985.1:111858348-111859241 GCF_001194135.2 Octopus bimaculoides
AGTAAGTAGGCATTAAAAATTGGTCATGAAATCCATGCTCCTTTTACAAATTTATTGAAACAAATGATACATGTTCTTTATGACGTGGGAAAATGAAAGTAAATCTTCATATTTCAACGTAAGCACTTGTGGCGTCAACCACTTTCCTCAAACGGCTGGAGATGGAATGAGCAGCCTTCTGAAGGACGTCGTTTGTGATATCATTGAAAATCTCCTGAATCCGTGTCTACAAGTTCTCCAATGTGGAAGGTTTTATCTTGTACACCTCGCCTTTTGTGTAACCCCACAGGTAAAAATCACATGGAGTGAGATCTGGACTTCTTGGACTTCTGGACTTCTGAACTTTTGCGATCACAGTCTTCAGGTTTTAGCTCCTGCACGTAATGGCGTTTCCACGGGCGAAAATTCAATTCTTTATGCAATACCGTACGTATTGTGTCTTGTTAGTCCACTTTCGCGAGCTGTTTGACCTGTTCATTTTTACGGGCTGTGATTAAACATTTCCTGCACTGTAGCCACGTTCTCTGCTGATCGGAATGTGGTTGGACAGACCACTTCTTCTTGCATTTTTCATAGAGCTCGTGGTCATTAGCTTTGCATGACAACTTTTTATTTCTCCGGACGTAGTTTTGCATGCCTACCTTACCATGCACGCCACCATCTCTGAACCAAAACAATGGAATTCCACACTCCATAGTATGATGCTATCTTAGCTCGCTCCTGAACAGTCAAGCGACCGGCCATCTGGAAAATAGGAAATAAGGAATAAGACAATAAGAAAAGAAAAAAAAACCTCCATTAATGTTGTCTGTTTAAAAAATATTTTCGTTACGACTTCAGTGAAACTAAAAATTCTATAAGCAATTTTTAATGCCTAGTTACTTTCCACCCAC
>NC_068985.1:111863983-111864622 GCF_001194135.2 Octopus bimaculoides
AACCTTGAGCAAGTATCTTTTACTATTATCTTATTCCGACGAAAGCCTTGTGGGTAGATTTCGTAGACGGAAACTGAAAGAAGCTAGTTATATATACGTGTGTGTGTGTGTCTGTCTGTCTGTCTGTCTGTGTCTGTGTGTCTGTGTGTCTGTCTGTCTGCGTGTGTGTGCGTGTATGTATGTTTCTGTGTTTGTGCTTGACCCCACCACCGATTGACAACCGGTATTGGTGCGTTTGCGTCCCTGTAAATTAGCAGATCAACGTACCAAATAAGTACCTGGCTTAATTGAACATAAGTATTAGGTGTCAATCTGTTGGATTAAAATTCATCAAGGTGATGCCCCAGCCGCAATCTAATGATTGAAACGAGTAAAAGAATAAGAGAAAAAGCCACTGTTCAGACTCAAAGGTCCGGGGATGCTTCTGATCGACGAGACACAATATTTCGAAACACCGGATTCTCAGCATCGACTTGTGTCAATGAACTGAGTGTATAATGAGCACAATGTCGTCGTAAAAAAGAAGTTATCCTGTGAAGTATAGAGCAGTGATTAGCATATTCTGCGTTCGAGCCTGTCGGTATGTATTAAGAATAAATATGCAAGTCATCGTTTATATATATATATATATATATATAT
>NC_068985.1:111865551-111868952 GCF_001194135.2 Octopus bimaculoides
CATATGTATGTACCTGTGTGTGTGTGTGTGTGTGCTTGTGTATGCATTTAGATATATGAAAACATACACATACATGTAAATACATACACACACCACACCAGCAACAACAACAACATAATCGACATAATCGACAGTAACACTATCGGGAGCCGTGACGGTCACGTGTGTTTTATCCAGTCTAAAACCACTTGGTCAACAATCCACTGTTTTGATAAAAGTCCATCACAATGGTTGCAGATTAACTGTGCGTTTGTGTGTAGAAGACCGGGTGAGTGGGTAATTGAATGAGTTACATGGACAATGGTACGAGAAGGGAAAAGATGTGTACTGGTTCTGGTAGGTGGGGTAGGGGTGGCTGCTACTGTAAACGCGTGGGTGAGGGATTTGGAGCAAACATTAATTCAGAGTTCCAGATGTACACCTCACAACCATCTCCTCGCATCGAATGTAGATAGAGTTTGGGCTGAGAGCTAAACTATACACATACACTTAATGACTTGATCGCATTGTGTATGAAAGGGTGCGGTATGACGTATAAGGAGGATAAACTATTACACACACATACAAACACACATGCATACACAGGCACTCACGCATAGTAGTAGTAGTAGTAGTAGTAGTAGTAGTAGTAGTAGTAGTAGTAGTAGTAGTAGTTATTGTTGTTGTTGTTGTTGTTGTGGCTGTAGTTGTTGTTATTGTAGTAGTAGTAGTAGTAGTAGTAGTAGTAGCAGCAGCAACAGCAACAGCAGCAGCAGCAGCAGCAGCAGCAGCAGCAGTAGTAGTAGTAGTAGTAGTAGTAGTAGTAGTAGTAGTAGTAGTAATAGTTGTAGTAGTAGTAGCAGCAGTATATATATGCACGTGTACACATGTATACGAGTGCCTATATATGTGTGTATACACAGTAATATTATGAGCCTATCCGCTCTTTTTGCTATTTTCTGTATTTTACTTTGCGCTCTTCACCATATATATATATATGTGTGTCTGAGTGTATATATTTGTGTGTTTTGCTGTGTGTGTACAATTTTTATTTAACATATTCGTGTACATCCATATATTTCAATCAACGCAATTGCTTCAAGTTTTTTTTATTTATTGTCTATTACATTAAATGAATGAGCAACCACTAATGAAATCTATCTAACTAAATTTAATTACTAATCACTTATTTGTTCAATATAAAACGCGATCCCCACCACTAAAGGAAAAAAAGACCTGAAGCAGTTGCTGACAAAGGCAAAGATTGACCGAAATATTAATGATAAAACATTCCCTATATATAAATGCAATAACATTCGCTGTGGTATATGCCAGTTCATATACACCGGTCAGTGTAACAACAGAAAAATAGGACGAAGAAAATTTCCAAATGTAATTATGAGCTATAAAAGCAGAAATCTGATCTACTGCATCATATTTCGAATTCTGGAGAAATATATATAAGCCAGACATGAAACTCATTATCGGAACGCAAGCTAGTACATGGTCAAAAAATTAGGGACCCTAACTTACACATAATATATTTACATGAGTTTATTTCCTTTTTAAAAAAAAACTAAGTAACTTTTGGCTGAATTTTTCACGTACACATTAGTATGGACGGTGGAAAATGACTATAGTATAATTCATGAAATTAATTAAAATTAATTATGATATTATTTAGTCTTGGCGTGGCTAGGATAAAGGATATTTTTCTGAGTAAACTTTCATTAATAGTATAAAGCTGAAAGCCAATATCTACTGTTTTACAATAGATTCGTAACGAATTGTTTCTGTTTTAAAATACTAACGAGCAGAAATATAATTAAATTGATATTCTTAAATATATACACACGCATATTTTACAACCGTTATATGAGTTTTTATTTTATTTTATTTTCTTAATTTAATTATTGATTCTCACACTTACAAACATAAACATATATTGATTCAGTCTGTTTTGCGATTTGAATCTACTCATGTGATTTTCGTCCAGTTTAACCTGATGAGATTCTTACTCAAATATTTCCATATTATTTTGGGGCTTTGAGTTTGAATTAAAACAATTGTAGGGATTATATTTATTCTATATTATGATAATGTTATACTATGTCAATAGATTAAATTATGTCAGTTTAAACTCTCCATTTTCATTTTATTATTGTATATTGCTTATATATACACATTCTTTGGAGAAAATATTTTCCTACTATATTGCTTATTAAATAGTTAACCAGCGAAAATTGGATGTTTTACATGCCAATAAGAGCTTGTTTCTTGGTAATGGATCTTTACATGCATACGCGCGTGGGTGATGTGTGTGTGTGTGATGGAATCTACCGTCCTTCGACGACGTGTGAGCGTTCAGCTTTACTTACACATGTCAGGTGTCGAAGTGATCGTAGAGCAACGTGAGGTGAAGTGTTTTGCTCAAGAACACAACGCACCACCCGGTCAAGAAATTGAAACCACGATCTCGTGAGCAAGTCCCTAACCACTAAGCCACGCGCCCTCATTTATATGAATGCATAAATATATATATATACACACACACACAAACACATATATATATATGTGTGTGTGTGTGTGTGTGCGTGTGTGTGTCTGTATATATGTATATATATATATATATATATATATATGTGTGTGTGTGTGTGTGTGTGTGTGTGTGTGTGTGTGTGTGTGTATACACTCACACATACACAAGATACGCCCGCACCTTTATGCGTGCGTGTGTATACACTCATACGTACATAAATACGCTCGCGCCTTTATGCTTGTGTGCTTGTGTGTGTGTGGTGTGTGTGTTTGTATGTGCATTCGTGTGTGTGTGTGTGGTGTGTTCGTATGTGTTTGTGCGTGCACGCGTGTGTGTGTGTGTGTTGGGTATACATTTCATGTGTGAGTGTCTCACAGTGTTGAGGTTAACAGCATAGGGGAGGGGGTTAGATTAATCCCTCTGTTGACGGCCTGAAGTTGTCCCACTGACCAGGTCACTTCACACTGTTGTAACAATTGAAAGTTGACAAAGCGACTTGCGGTATCACCCCGCCCACACTTCTCCCCTATCAGTACTACCACTACCCTCATACCATCACTACCACCACCACCAATCCCCAACGCCACCGTCACCTGAACGTCACCATCTTCGACTCGGTTTAAAAGAGATCAACACTTCCACCCCTTCCCCCATACTGCATCCTTTACCCATTCACCTACTTCACATGTCTTACTCCACGATTTGCCTTTTGTTTTCTAATACCCCAAGGTGGTATTTTTACACGTGTGTGGTGAACAGCTGTGGTTAGGTACATAGATAGATAGATAGATAGATAGATAGATAGATAGATAGATAGATAGATAGATAGATAGATAGACAGATAGACAGATAGACAGATAGATAGATAGATAGATAGATAGAT
>NC_068985.1:111869201-111870402 GCF_001194135.2 Octopus bimaculoides
GAGAGAGAGAGAGAGAAAGAGAGGGAGAACTTTTTAAAATTCTTCTTTACTGAAGCCTTTATATTGCAAGTACTCCTTTTTTCTGGCTTTGCCAGATTTTAACCCTTGCCTGTTTACCTTGATGTTTACCTATATGCACGACGGGATGCGATGAGAATGGTGATTATGATGATGTTTATGATGATGATGGTGATCGTGGTGGTGATGATGATGATGATGATGATGATGATGATGATGATGATGTTACTGTTTTTTTTAAAACTTTATTCCTCCTTTTCTAGACAAAAGGAATCACAATAATATCATTGATGAGAAATATTTTACCCCTGTTACATATATTTAACCTATCTCTCTCTGATGACGGTGTACTCGACCTATGGAATCTTCGCTCGGCACAATGTTCCAATAGCTGGCTTATTCTAGAAACAGCTTTTCGAGACTATGTAAACTTTTTATTATAAAGTTAAATTAAATGTTCTTGTTAAGCCTTGGCAAACCGTTTGCCTTTTCCTTTCTGCTATAATCTACACCTACCGGCTCAAGGGGAAGCCACTTCCAGCCACTTTGGGAAGGCAGTCACAAAATCACATGTTCAACTGCAGCTCAACCGGAATTTTAGTGGCATACCTATTTGGGCACTCAGAGTGCATGCCAATTAGTTTAGTGACCTGACGAAAACTCCTTGTATCGTGTGCATATATACACACACAGACACACGGACACAAACACACACATACAAACACACACACAAACACACGCACATACACATATCGACTAGATAAGAAAAGTAGAGTGAGAGAATAGATGTATCATTCATTAGTTGACAGCTGGTCCGTAATCTGCTTTAGTTACATAAGCACTACATCACCAACCACACATCTATAAATGAATACACACTCGCGCATGCGTACACACACACACACACACACACACACATACACGCACACCAATAGAGTACACTTCAGAACATTTCAAGCCTAATCGCGTTTATTTGCATCGTTATCTCTCTTTCCCCTCTCTCCTTTTCTCTCTCTCTCTCTCTCTCTCTCTCTGCATATATTTATATATATATAATATGAATATAATGTATATATATAAATGTATACACAACACACATACATATATGTATATATATATATATATATATACGCAAATGCATATATATGAAGCTATAAATAATATCACGTAAATATATTAGGAT
>NC_068985.1:111871722-111873444 GCF_001194135.2 Octopus bimaculoides
CAGTCAAATCGTCCAACCCATGCTAGCATGGAAAGCGGACGTTAAACGATGATGATGATGATGATGATATATATATATAGTTCAAAAAAACAATAACAAAAAAACAAAAAAAACAACAAAGTGAGGACGTGATATGGATAGTATTATTGGACGCTATGTGTGTGTGTGTGTGTGTATGTGTGTTTGTGTGTGTGTGTGTATGTGTGTGTGCGTGTGTGTGTGTGTGTAAGTGTGTGTGTATGCATGTCTGTGTATATATATGTATGCATGTATGTATGTATTTGTGTGTCTGTGTTGGTCTCCACCATCGCTTGACAACCGATGTTTGTGTGCTTATGTTCTCGTAACTTTGATTTGTTCTACTAAAGGCGGTGCACCTGCATGGCCGCAGTAAAATGTTTGAAACAAATAAAAGAACAATAATAAAAGAACAATAATAAAAGAATATATATATATTTATTCATTTACTTTTTTCTTGTTCCAGCCATCAGACTACGGACATGCTGTAGCACTGCTTTGATGAACTTTAGTTGAACGAATCGATGCCAGCCCCCATCTTTGAAGCCTCATACTTATTCTATCGTCACTTTTGCTGAAGCGCTAAGAAAGAGAACAGATATGTTGCTAGCATAGCTAAGTGGTAAGTTAGCGTTGAATTGTAATTAGGAGAAATTCTCGAGACTTTATGGAATAAGCAAACGAGGAATAAGATTTGTGCTTACATGAAAATATTACGTCAGAGAACCTATTGAGTAATGACCGTCTGTGCTGGCGAAGGTTAGCGTGCGATTCCTTTGAACACAATATACAAACACAAGGGTTAGTATTGTATGGTGGGAACCTTGCTGACTATGGATCAGGATATGGTATGAAGAATATTTCGAGACTGAGGTTGCATATATATATGCGTGTTATTACCCGGCATTTATTTATTACGTTAGAACGCAAAAATAAACTACCAAGAGGACAGACTTGGGAGATCCGGAAATTACAGGTTTTTCTACCATCGATGGGCTTAGAATTGATCCCTATGGCGGTCAATTTCCTTTCAGTCTCTATCTCTAAAGAAGAACTGGAGGTACTATCGTTACCGGTGTTGGGCTGTGAGAGGGTGTCACTGCTGTTATATCTGGTGGGGTCGCTACAAGTAGGGTCCGTATTACCGTGGTAGGTATTATTGAATCGGGTAGGACTCCCAAGGGAGGTTTTATTAATATCAAGTGGGTTCGGCTGGGGTTCAGGAGAATAGGTCATGGGGTCTACCGTAAAGCGGCATAGATTGCGTCTATTAGAAGAAGCAATTATGGATCGTAGATTTGTTGCTGTGGAATAGGTGAGTTTAACTGAAGATTTGTTGTGTGTGTTTGTATGGGTGTGTGTGTGTGTGTGTATGTCTGTGTGTGTGTGTGCGTGCGTGCGTGTGTGTGTGTGCGTATACACACACATATATTATTTATTATCATTATTATTATTATTATTCAATTGAACGCCACGCATCCATTTCCAAGTAAGTTCATATGTATACATATATATATATATATGTACGTACATATACGGTGGATTATTTAAGACTTGGCTCTTATTTCTAGCAGGTAGATGCTCATTAAGCATCATTACTATATTTCATAGCTCCTTAAAGCTATCATAACTGCGTTCCAGCAATGCTACTACTGGTGATATCATCAAATTTTGAATTTATCCACAGATGATATGAACAGTAGT
>NC_068985.1:111876750-111877458 GCF_001194135.2 Octopus bimaculoides
ATATATATATATATATATATATATATATATATATACTGCATAGTATCCCACCGAGGCAAAAATATGCACGTGTAGTTTCCCTTCCTCTAACTAACAATCAATTAGCAAATGTCTGCTTTTCTGAATCACTTGAACAAGCTTAAATCCACGCCTTACCCCTCCATTCACTCTTTATCGTCCGTTCTCTTTCCCGACCGTTCTTTCTCGCGTCCACTTTCCTCTCCCGTCCGCCCTCTGTCTTTCCCTCCCCCTCTCTCGCCTTCCCTCTCACCCTTTCTTTCACCCTCTCTTTCACCTTCTGCTTCTCTTTTCACCCGATTGTGTGTTCGTATATGCGTGTATGTTCGTTTATCTATCCCTGTCTCTAAATTTATCGGCTTCTCATACGTCTCTCTCGATCTGCCAGCAAATCCAGAAAGCAGCCCAATATCTAGGTTGAGTAAATATTTAATACGTGGTTATTATAGTTTTGATTATGGTTTCACGCTCATTATTCTGGGATGCTCTTCAGAATGACCGTGATGACGAAACGAATTCTCTTCGTGATAGATTCAATCGGTCTGGTGCATCGTTTTGTTTACTTCCGGTTTGTCTCATCCATATTATTAAACCAATTAAGCCAATTGCGTGAGTTAAAGAAAGTAATTCAATTTGACTTCCGGTTTTTCGGACCACACACATACACACACACACACACACACACACACA
>NC_068985.1:111878646-111880987 GCF_001194135.2 Octopus bimaculoides
ATTTATTTACCAAGTTTTAATATCATCTCCTTCGAAATAGTAACCTTGCACAGCAATATACTGGTTCCAGTGTTCCTGCCACTTTTGGAATCCAGCCCGAAAGTTGTTTTCCGTAAGCGAGTTGAGGGCCCTCTGTGTTTCGCTCTGAATCTCGACAACGGTGTGAAAACGGTGGCATTTGATCTGCATTTTCCTTTTGGAGAAGATGTAGGAGTACGTAGGTGCTAAATCTGACGAATAGGGCGGGGGTAGGCACGAAAGCGATGATATTGTTGGTTTGGGCTAGAAACTCACGAGGGAAGAAAGCTTGGCGAAGAATCAAATTCTTTGCGCTCCACAATGCATCAAATTCTTTGCGCTCTGGTGGCTTTCGCCGAATGTCCTCCATCAAACTCTTCAAAACTTCGCAGTAGAACTCTTGGTTGACGGTCTGGCCTTTGCGGACGAATTCTCGATGCACAATATCACATTTCCGGATGTGACACTCGTGGCAGGTCTTCCAGATCGCCCATCGTCTTCCATGGATGTTCTTCAGCTTTTGAAGCGCTGCAGTATGAAATATCCCCAACAATATGAAATATTCTTTTCTATTCTAGGCACAAAGCCCGAAATTTGGCGGGGAAGGGGCCTGTCGATTAGATCTATCCCAATACGCGACTGGTACTTAATTTATCAACCCCGAAAGGATGAATAGCAAAGTCGACCTCGGCAGAATTTGAACCCAGAACATAAAGACAGACGAAATACCGCTAAGCATTTCGCCCGGTGTGCTCACGTTTCTGCCAGCTCACGCTGTTAATTCGTAGCACTCCGTCGGTTACGATTACGAGGGTTCCAGTTGATCCGATCACCGGAACAGCCTACTCGCGAAATTAACGTGCAAGTGGCTGAGCACTCCACAGACACGTGTACGATTAACGTAGTTCTCAGGGAGATTCAGCGTGACACAGAGTGTGAGAAGGCTGGCCCTTTGAAATACAGGTACAACAGAAACAGGAAGATTGAGTGAGAGAAATTTGTGGTGAAAGAGTACAGCAGGGTTCACCACCATCCCCTGCCGGAGCCACGTGGAACTTTAGGTGTTTTCGCTCAATAAACACTCACAACGCCCGGTCTGGGAAACGAAACTGCGATCCTACGACCGCGAGTCCGCTGCCCTAACCACTGGGCCATTGCGCCTCCACGCTGTTAATTATACTTACTGTTAATCCTAAATATACAAGGGACTACATTCTCCTTATTGCCTTCATTATTTGAAAGGTACGATATAAATTCAAGAAGATATGACTACTACTCTCCACTCTTCATGCGTCTGCTTAAAACATTCACTGGTCTGTAGAATAAGAATTTTGGTTTTAGAAATGAAGATAGAACTGTTAAGCGAGCTATATTTTTCAAACTCGTCACTGAAACCTAACGGAACATTCACCATAGTTCTAACGTTACCACTGCTGTTTGCAACGATGAACTTATATGTCATCATGGAAATCCCTGTAAAGCTTTTAGATGAGAAAAGCATGAACGCTGTATGTTTACTTTTTTTACGTTCTATGAAATTCCTCGATAATTCTTCGCCATTATCAGACAATGATCTCAGATTATATCATATAATTTCAATCATATGTTCATCCCCCAACACACAACACGCACAGAATACGATCCTGTCGACAACTCTCCGCCCTTCTACATTTCCCTAACCTAATTTGATCAATATATATATATATATATATATATATATATATATATATATTAGTGGAACACCAGCATGGAATTTAGTCGAGTTGAGATCAAGATTGCCCTGCAAGATTCCAGAAGGTAATGTAATTGGTAGAAGCCACAGTGTGAAGGTACAAAAAGGTCAAAGGTCGTGATGGTGTTTAGAGAGTAAAAGGGTAGTCATATTTGGGCTTTTTTGTTCTTGCTGACGTCATCGTTGTTGTTGTTGTTGTTGTTGTTGTTGTTGTTGTTGTTGTTGTTGTTGTTGTTGTTGTTGTTGTTGTTACTGCTGCTTTTGTTGTTGCTGTTATTAGTGTAGTTGCTATTGCTTTTACTGCTATTTCCGATGTGATTGTTCTTCTTCCTGTTTCTATTTCTGTTGTTCTTGCTATTTGCTATTGTTATTGTTGTTGTTTTTAATATTGATATTCTTGTTGCTGCTGCTGCTTATTGTTTTACCTGCAGATCATAACAGATCAAAGCCCTCCAATCGTGCCCATCGTGTCATTTTATATAACAAAGACTACATCATCTGATGTACCCTTCCTTCTTTCTCAGCATTTAGATGAGAAATGTTCTATACATACATACATACATACATATATATATATATATATATATACAT
>NC_068985.1:111881079-111883088 GCF_001194135.2 Octopus bimaculoides
ATATGTATGTATGTATGTATGTATGTATGTATGTATGTATGTATTCCGACTAAAATCGAACGAACATTTTGGTCACCCCAACAGTTGTGTCATTTTGGTCTTTTATTACGATATGCAAGTCTCCAAAATATAACATTCGATGTGGCCGATTATTCAGCACGGAGTATCTAGCTAAAACTACTCTTCTTTATTCTTAAGCTCTTCACTCCCTCTGGGATGAGTTTTCTCGTCTGTTCTCCACTCTGAACTGTCCTTTTTGCTTCTCACCAGTTAATTCCCTGCTTGTTCAGCTCTACCTCAGTATCCCATCTCCAGTCAGATTTTTTCCAGAATGTGTCATGTGTTTTCGTGAGAGAAGGCCTTCCTTTCCCATGCCTTGGTTTTGAATAGTCATTGATGATTCTGTAATCTGGATGTTTTCTAGTCAGTGGTGTTGGCCTTAGGCAAGCTAACTTTTACTTTTGGAAAGAAGTAATGTATATTAAGTTGGCCTCTATCTTTTGATCTGTCCAGCATAGGAGGTCCTACCAGGAACGTGTGCTCCTCTAGTATAGCTCCTAGAGTCATTGAGGTACACCACTCACCACTCTGCAACGATAAATTGACTTTGTAGTAAAAGTATATCCTACGTTGAGTAATAATAGTAGAAATGGGTAGAATCTGCTCACACAAATATGTATAAACACACGCATAAATATGTAGTAGGAATATTTGGCACCTCTATAACATCTAGACACCAAGCCTGAATCACTATGACCGATGCTAAAACAACTAAGCAACACCAACGTACTTCGTTCAATTATTGATGGCAACATAAGGGAATTGACCACTCTGACATCCTTAAAACAGGATCTCATTAACAATTCCATTTTTTGGCACTGTTTTTTTTTTTGAAAGAAATAGCTATAAATAGAACTCCCTCTTGCCACTAGCTAGCAGTAATGGTGCACGATCTTAACCCAAGGGCTGCGAGCAGTGTAGCCGAAGCATCAAGACCAATTGATAGTGATGGTGACGACAGGGGCAACGACGACACAACTAAACCACCGAGATGCAAGAATCAACAAATCATTCCAGTGGAATATATACATATGTGGTTTGACAGTCCATTCGCATTCCTGTCTCATGACGATTGATGGGCTGATATTCCGGAGAAAATACCTTTTCTGTCGTTCGTAGTATCGATAATATAAAGTTTGTCTACGACAAAAATAAATGTTTTTCCATTTCAAAAGGGAAACTTTGGATTTAGCTTTTTTCCATCGATTTCAACTCAACCAAAACATCACACTGGTAACACATGTACAGAAATATTCTTATCGTCACAGACGCACACAAACACATACATACATGCATACACCCCCCACACACACACACACAACGCACTACCAGGTCCAGGAATCGAAACAACGATCTTACTACCGTGAGTGCAAGGCCCTAACCTCTAGGCCACACGCCTTCATCCTTAGCTGAAAAAAAAAAATGACTGCAAGGCAGATTTGACTGATATTTCTAGCAACCAGGTAGAGTCTCGCCCGCTATTTCGTTTGAGTCGGAGTTAGAAATGTAGATGATTTTGGGGTAAATGCAGCACGTAAGCCGAAGTGGTTTGTTGATATGAAGATAGTCATGGCTTGATAACCTATTGCCTCCTTCCTATCCAGTTGAATAAGTTAATAAACATCAAACAATCCATAACATCAGTTGATTCGATATTATTTAACGGAACATTTTCACACTCAAGTAAGTCGTTCATCTAATGAAGGCGTCTGTTTATCAGAATCTATTTAATTAACACAGCTGAATTTCATACTTTATTAATTCTAGTAAAAGACACCAGACATTATGCTGACGATTTAATTATTTATTTTCATTATTTTTATTTATTTATTCATTCATTCTATTATTATTATTATTATTATTATTATTATTATTATTATTATTATTATTATTATTATTATTATTATTATTATTATTACTTCACAATTTAATAATTATAGCAGTAAAAA
>NC_068985.1:111883098-111885308 GCF_001194135.2 Octopus bimaculoides
GTTATTGTTTAAAGTTGTGTCTTTATTTTTTTTGTTTTTCTTTTCATTAAAAAGAGATTTTTGTCTTTTGTCATTAGTTTTCTTTCGTGGTAACTGTGTTCTTTTTATCAAATATACAATTTAATTTTCTGCAAAAATTCCCTCTCAACTCTTTTCGCCTATTGAGTTAACTTGTATACGATCAATTAGCATCAATATTGATATACAAGTTGTTGTTATTGTTGTTGTTGTTTAGCACCAAGTCAACTCTGATTAATGATTATTATCCTAATTATATCTTTTACTTGTTCCAGTCATTGGACAGCGGCCATGCTGAGACACCGACTTCAAAGGTTTAGGCAAACAAATCGCCCCACTGTACTTATTTTTGCAAAAATCTGGTGATTATTCTGACGCTCTACATTGTCGAACTTCCAAGCCCTGAAGACATAAACAAAGCACCACCGGTTGTCAAGAATGAGTGGAGGACAAATACTAACACAAAGATACTCACACATATATACATGACAAATGTGTGTGTGTGCGTGTGTGTATGAAATAATTTATGAAGTAAACAACAACACACATAATAAATTACTAACTGACAACATAATCAAAACATACAATCAAGACTTCTAATTTAATTAACGTAGAAGCAAAAAGAAGAAAAAAATTAGCTACAAGGCTTAAAATAGCAGATAGAGTAGAAAAGCTTACCCCACGAAATCCTTTTGTAATCCCCAAAAAACCAAAAAGGTAACTTCACGCAAAAACCTACTTGTAGATTAATAAATCCCACAAAAACTCAAATAAGAATTATTAATAAATCCTTATTTGATAATATCATACGACACATCAGAGCATACTCAAACCTTATCAATAGAAATGTAGCAGTGTAAACTATTGAACGGTTAAAGAAAATAGAAGATAAATCCAAATGCAAATTTATCCAATTTGACATTGTGGAGTTTTACCCCTCGATCTCTAAAATCTTGCTTCAAAAGGCACTTGAATTTAGTAAGGCATATGTTACCAAAACAAAAACTGATATAGATATAATCATAAACGCAAAGACGTCATTACATTTTCATGATAATTTCTATTGGGTAAAAAAAAAGAATTGGGATGAGCTGTTTGATGTGGCAACGGAGAGCTATGATGGTGCAGAAATAGCTGACCTTGTAGGACTCTACATACTAGATAGATATCCTTGGAAAAGAAATAAAAGAAACCAACATGAAATTATATAGGATCGATGGCCTGGGAGTGGTATACAATAAAAACGGACACAATATGTATAGGATAAAAAAAGAATTATGCAAAATGTCTAAGAACCACGATTGGTATCAGCCTTAAAGAAGTCAATTTTCTAGATATTAACATGAACCTTAGCACAGGCAAATTTAAACCCTACCACAAACCAAATGAGGGAGACTCATACATAGACATAGCATTCAACCACCCACCAACTATCATTAACCGATTAGTTAATAACATTAGCAGGCGCGTTTCCTATCTATTTGCTGATAAAGACACTTTTGAAAAGACCGTCCCATACTATAATGCCGCATTGGAAAGGTTCAACTTCAAGAATAGTATAAACTACATTGACCCAAATGTAGATAGGCCAAGAAGAGGCAGACGGGAAAATCTTATGGTTTAACCTACCTTATAGCAGGAATGTAACCGCCAACATAGGAAATTCTTCTAGCGCTGACTTAAGCCGCTCAAACTGCTCGTAGTAGATCTCCTTTGTTATCGTTTGGTTTGGGTTTAAATTTCAAATTAGACTAAACCTTTTATATCCCACCAAACAGATAACAACACCTTACGTGGATGAAGACCTTTTTTAGCCTGGGGTGCTGGTGTTTCTCTTTTCCCTACCCACTGTCTTCGGCGCTTGACATATTTATAGTGAACCCACTTCTCGTCACCAGTCACTATTCGGTCCAAAAAAGGTTCATTCGTGAGACGTGACAGCAAAGAAAAGCACACATTCACTCTCAGCATGTGATTAGACTCAGAAAGTTTGTGAGGAACCCATTGACCCAATTTGCTGACTTTTCCGATGGCACGCAGGTGTCGATGAATAGTTGAATGACCAAATCCAAGCTTCTCTTCTAGTTCCTCAATAGTTACGATGGGATTTTGTTCCACCAGGGTTTGCAAGACATTTCTCGTTGAGCTCTACAGATCTTCGAGGACGAGGCTCATCTTCTAGACTGTCGTTT
>NC_068985.1:111885612-111888807 GCF_001194135.2 Octopus bimaculoides
TATATATATACATATATACTTTGTGTGTCTATGTATGTATACACACACACACAACCGAACACACACACATATATATATGCTGACCTTCAGGAACATTGTGCGCTCTAGGACTAACTTATATTTTGCATTTGCGGCTCCGTTGGTTGCTAATGAGCCCTGCTCTTGACAAGCATACACGACTGCAAACATTGCTGACCAAGCTTTCCCCCATTCGCTACGCTAGCAGTACGCTTTCTAGCAACACGCTTAAATCCTTCATGCAGAATACGTGCTCTTTCAGTGGTGTCGATCTTCTCCTTAACTTGCTTCCTCCATCTGTGCCGGTTACAAGCATTGCTCTTCCAGTTGATCTCCTGCATATCACACGCCTTTAATGAGGACTTGACACAGTCCTTAAACCGCAGCCTTGGTTTCTGCCGGGTCTCTTTCCACTAACAATTTCCCCATGTAGTATCCGTTTAGAGATCCTGCTATCTTGCATTATAATAAGGTGGCTAGTCCAACGTAACCTGTGCTCGTGCACCATCTCCTCAATACTCAAGATATCAGCTTTCTTCAGGACCTGTGTGTCTGGAGATTTTAAGGTCTAGCCAACATTGAGAATGTGTCTGAGACATTTCTGATGAAAGCGTCCAAGGACCTTTACATGACATTTGTAAAGGTTCCATGTCTCACATGAGTAAAGGAGCGATGTCAGTACACATGCACGGTACACAGTAATTTTTGTTTGCCTTGTGATACCATGCTGGAACCAGACACGAGACTGAAGAGACCGGAAGGAATCACTTGCTCTCTGCAGCCTGAAAGATATTTCATCATCCAAGGAGCAAGAATGGCTGAGTGTGCTGCCCAAGTAGACAAACTTGTTACTACTTTTAGTATTGTTCTTTCAACCAAGATAGCTGGTTCCACATATGGATTTTTTGGTGCAGGCTGGAACATTACGGGCTAATGCTGAGTCCAAATGCCTTGCAAGAAGCAGAAATACGATTCATAAGTATTTATATGTCGCCCACTGTATGAGTGACTAAGTCATAGTATCTGTATAAAGGAGGTCACGAATAAGAGACTAGAAAACTTGCGGCGATGAGATGGTAGCAACGCATGCAGACCTGAAAGTTTGGAAGCATGTAGTCAGCGACCTGCACGTAAGCGGCCCATGCTAGATATAAAGTCGTCTCCTTGTCGCCCAAGACGGCGATAGGATTCGGTTGCTGCATGGGTGTCTGAGCAACTCCATTTAGAGAGGGCAATGCTCACCCGGAGGCTGGAGAGTTTCTAGAAAAGGTGAACTAAAATTGCCTGTCTTTCTATACCTGGTCAGTTTAGCGCTACTGACGGATATCCACTTAAGGAAAGCACTGGTACAGTGCTGGTTGAACCTTTCTCCCCCCCCCCTCTCTCTCTCACTCTCCATCTGTCATTTCCTGGATATTCCGATCAAAAGTTGACGGACCGAGAGGGTGTAAGTGTCTACTCGCGATAACACAGGCACCGAAAGTATTCCGCCCGTAATTTCTTGGATATTCCTCGGGGGTCAAAGGTTGACGGAACGAGAAATCGTCTATGTTTGCTCGCGATAACATAGCCACCGAAAGTATTTAGCGAAAGCATGGTATATGCTACCGAATCATACCCGCTTGCTAGTGACGGAAATGGTTTCTTTATTGCACACAACAACATTAGGTTCGCGATGCCTGAAAAAAAAAGAACAAAAAGACAGAAAGACGGAAGGGTCAAAGTTGGGGGACTTTTGATCGTAGGTCTGTTTAGTCAAGGCTATTCTGGTGCTAAACAGCAACAACAAAATCGATCTTGGAAGCAGTTATCCCTATTTTTGTCCCATTTTCACCAATTGTTGCTGGATTTGAGAGTAAAACGTCGCCATTGTTGAGAAACCGTTTTTCTTTTGTACTTTATTGTATTTTATTTTTATGCATAACTGTTACCACCATGTTTATTTTATGTATTTATTTTGTTAAAAGGTATTTATTTATTTATTTATTTATTTCAATTGAAAATATGAAAATAACCAGAATCAGCACTGGAAATTGCAACCATCCTAGCCATCATCACTACTTTATCACACATAACAACAACAGCAACAAAATAATAATAATATTGATAATAATAATTTTAAACTTAAATAGATATACATATACAAATGAGATAAAGAGTGAGAGAAAGAGAGAGAGAAAGAGAGAGAGAGAAGGAGACAGAGAGACAGAGACGGACAAAGAGTGTATGAATTGATTCAACTTCCGAAAATTACGCAGTCTGCTTGCTATCTTTTGTCTAATGGCATTGATTTCACTGGTATCATCACGCTTAGGCAAGGAATGGGTGAGACAGAAAGAGAGAGAGAGAGAGAGAAAGAAAGGGAGATAGGGGGAGGGAGAGAGATAGATTAAAAGCTAAGAGAGAGACGGCTTGGAAAAGTCAGACAGAGCAAAAAAATAAATAAACAGAAAGAGCGAGAGAGAGAGAGGAAGCAGAGTCTCTTTTGTCAGCCATTTTAACATTAGATGTTAAAATGGCTGACAAAAAAAACTAAAATTGTAAAAAGACATAAATCCTTATATAAAAGGTTACATTGATTTCCCTTCTCTCGTTTTATTATTACTTTTGTTTTGTGTATCATTATTATTATTATTATTATTATTATTATTATTATTATTATTATACGCAAAGAAAAATAAAACGGTTGATGCAAAAAAAAAAAAAATTAAATAAATGAAAATAATAAGAAAAACCTATCCAAACTGACTGACATGGGACTTTTTTGGTAGATGGTTCGGTGTTCTGTGACTGTTTGTTGTTGTTGTTGTTGTTGTTGCTGACGACGGCGGCGATGATGATGAGAATGATGATGATAGCGTTGATGATGATGATGATGATGACGATGATGATGATGATGATGATGATGATGACGATGATGATGATGATGATGATGATGAAGATGATGATGATGATGATGATGATGATGATGATGGCGTTGATGATGATGGTGATGATGATGATGATGATGATGATGGTGGTGGTGGTGATGATAATTATGATGATGATGATGATGATGATGATGATGATGAAGATAGCGTTGATGATGATGATGATGGTGGTGATGATGATGATGATGATGATGATGACGATGATGATGATGATGATGACGATGATGATGATGATGATGATGATGAT
>NC_068985.1:111889108-111889375 GCF_001194135.2 Octopus bimaculoides
AATGGTGGTGGTGGTGGTGGTGGTGGTGGTGGTGGTGGTGGTAATGGCAGGTAGTGTTAGTAATGTTAGTGAAGTTAGTAATATTGATGGTGTTATTAGTGGTGGTGGTCACGGTGGAGGTTGCAATGGTAGTGATAATGATGTAAATGTTCTCCCTATTGTATTTGTTCAGATAACTTCAATATCTATTGATATGTGTGTGTGTGTGTGTGCATGCATGTATGTATGTATGCACGTTATATATATATATATATATATATATATATA
>NC_068985.1:111890902-111891979 GCF_001194135.2 Octopus bimaculoides
GTGTGTGTGTGTGTGTGTGTGTGTGTGTGTGTGTGTGCGTGTCTGTATGTGTATATGAGTGTGTATTTATGTAGGTATTTGTGTGTGCGTGTATGTGTGTGTATGTGTGAGTATGTGTGTGTATGCATGCTTATATGTGTATAAGTATACATACATATACATAAATTTATATATGCATACATGCCAACGTACGTACATACATACATACATGCATACATACATACACACATACATACATACATACATACATACATACATACATACATACACACAGTATTTCCGATTGTGTAATATAGTTTTGAATGTCGAAGACGTATTCTAAACGAAAACAAACCAGTTTTATGGTGGCTAGTGAAATATAATGAATGAACGACTTAATTTAATTCTGTGGCCAGCGTTCAGTAAGGTGATCTTTAGAATGGCAACCAGCAGAGTTTGTTTCCAATAGCACTGCCAAATCGATACAGATTGATCACTAAAACTAGCAGACTATCGCTTCACTGATAAAAGGGCCATCACTACGGTGAGATCGTCCATCGAAATCAGTGAGTTTGCTTGTGAAAAAAAAAAAAAAACAGAAACAAAAAAATCATGTCTTCACTCTTCATCTCCACCTTTCTATCTCCCTGTCTTTCTGTCTTTGTCTCTGTCTTTCTTTTCTCCCCCTCTCTTTCTCTCTCTATTTTCTCTTGTTCTGTTTTTTTTAATTCTTTTTGTCTCACTGTTTCCTCTCTTTCTCTTTTTCCACCAATGTTCTTCCATTCTGTCATCATCGTCATCACCATCATCGTCATCACCATCATCGTCATCACCATCATCATCATTCTCGTTATCATCATCATTGTCAACTCATCATCGTCGACGCCATCGTCATTAGCAACACCAACAGCACCACCACATCTTCCCACTTATCTTATTTCTCTCTTTCTTTCTCTTCTCATTCTCTCTCTCTCTCTCCCTCTCTCTCTCTCTCCCCCTCTCTCTCTCTCTCTACCCTCTCTACGCCCATCTCTTTCTCTTCGTAATTTGTAAGCTTTTAACGATGATAAAATATCTATTAGATTGGTCCTTCGTCTG
>NC_068985.1:111892706-111895428 GCF_001194135.2 Octopus bimaculoides
ACGACGAAGAAGAAGAAGAAGAAGAAGAAAACGAAGGAAAAGAAGAAGTCGAAGGAAGAGTAGAAGAGAAAGAAAGAAAGGAAGAAAGAAAGAAAGAAAGAAAGAAAGAAAGAAAGAAAGAAAGAAAGAAAGAAAAAGTGAAGAAAAGTAGCAGGAAAGTGAAAGTAGGACGAGCAGAAGAGAAGAAGAAAAAATACGACAAAACGAAGAAATAGGAGAGGAAACGAAAGAGAAAAAGAAGGAGAAAGGGAAAGAACAAAAAGGAGAAAAGGAACATGAAAAGAAGAACAAGAACAAGATGAAAAATAAGGAATAAGAAGAGAAGCAGTAGGTGAAAGGAGAAAAAGGATAAAGAAGAAGAAGAAGAAGAAGAAGAAGAAGAAGAAGAAGAAGAAGAAGAAGAAGAAGAAGAAGAAGAAGAAAACATGAAGGTGAATGAGAAGAGTAAATGGAAGATGGAGATGATGGAGAAGAAGGAAGAGGGGAGGGAGAAGGGAATATAATCAGACATGTTGATACAGTTAATTCGATTGCGGTTAATAGAAATATGGATGGAGAATGTGGTGTTTGTCTATATGTAAATAAGTAAGGGGAGGCAAGATTATATGGCCGAGTGGCGCGTGCGCGCTTATGCGTGCGTGTGTGTGTGTGTATGTGCGAGCGTGTGTGCGTGCGTGCGTGTTTGTGCGTTTAAACTCATTAGAATGCATCAATTGTTTTTCGTGAGACATGATGTTGATGGTTGGAGGATGGATGCCTTGTTCTTGTTGTTGTTGTTGCTTTTTGTTGTTTAGTTCTTAGTCGTTCCGGATTGAACAGATGTATGATGGAAGGCATGCCTGTCGTGACTACAGAAAATGGCCGCGTGTTTAAGAAGAGTTCGCTTCGCTGCAATGAGGTTTCGGGTTCGTTTCTCCTGCACCACACCTTGGGCTAGTGTTTTAAAGCTGATCTACTAAATAGTAATTGCAACTTTTTGTTGTTGTTGTTAGCACTCCGTCGCTTACAACGACGAGGGTTCCAGTTGATCCGATCAACGGAACAGCCTGCTCGTGAAATTAACGTGCAAGTAGCTGAGCAATCCACAGACACGTGTACCCTTAACGTAGTTCTCGGGGATATTCAGCGTGACACAGTGTGACAAGGCTGGCCCTTTGAATTACAGGCACAGCAGAAACAGGAAGTAAGAGTGAGAGAAAGTTGTGGTGAAAGTGTACAGCAGGGCTCGCCACCATCCCCTGCCGGAGCCTCGTGGAACTTTAGGTGTTTTCGCTCAATAAACACTCACAACGCCCGGTCTGGGAATCAAAACTGCGATCCTATGACCGCGAGTCCGCTGCCCTAACCACTGGGCCATTGCACCTCCTGTAATAGCAACTAAATTTCTTTCAAATCTCACTCTTATGTATAAGGATACATAAATATAGACCCACAACGAATTTTATATCACCTTTTTTTTTAGGAACAACTTGATGTATTGGTGAACAGTGAGTCAACGGTGTTGGAAGACATAAAGATTGAGGTTGTTAAAGAAAAATTAGCTGCCACGGAGGACTGAAAACCATCTGAGTATTGGAAAAGAGTTACCTGTATCATGATGATTCGCGCCGGGTATAAAAATGCCGATATCATGACTGTTACTCAGTGTTCTCTCAACACTGCAAAGGCTGTAAGACGTTACATGGACAGCTGCAATGATAACTACGAAGCCGCAGCGAAGAGGAAGAGACACAACATCTCTGAACTGGGTCTTAGGCTCAATTCAGACGGCTACGTGGAGCTGATGGTGATTGGTCAAATCTTGGCTGGAGAGGGTTGCTGCTGGAAGGTCATGTGGAGTAGCAGGATTCAGCCCTTTGCCATACCTCTGGAAAGAGTCAGAAGTGATTGTCAGAGAATCTTGACGACTCCACCAGCCCGTTTCTGGCCTCCTGAAAACCCCTGTCTGTAATCCCACTTTCTACGTATGGGTGTAGACACCAACCACCGTGCCTTCAACGCCAAGGATGATCCGGTGACCAAACTCAAGAAGGTGTTCGAAGATCCTCCCAATGACAAAGTGAAGAACGTTTGCACCAGGTTCCGGAGCCGTCTTGACATCGTGGTTGAAGCTGAGAGCGGCCATTTTGAGTAAACTGTTATCTACCAACCATAATCTAGCTGTTTTTTTTTTGTTTCAAATTTTTTTTAATACTTTTATTTTTGGATGGGATGTTGTGCTTTCTCTTCTTTTTATGCAAACTGTCAAATGTAGCTCGAACACGCCGCATAATGACGGAATGGTCACAGTTGGAAATCCTTTGATCATAGGCTTTGTTCAATAAGGATTGACCCGGAGCTTAAACAATAGCAATTATACCATCAGCAAGAACATTATCTTCAATTCCGTCACAACAAACTTCACCACCACCGCAACCATCACTACCACCACCGCCACAACAAACATCACCACCTCCACTACCACCACCATAAACACCACTACAAACACTACCACCACCATCACCAAAACCAACAACATATCATCACCATCAGAACATCTATTCCATTACTACTACCACCAAAACTACCACCAACACCTATGATACCACCTCCCCTACCTCCATTACTACCAATCGCAAGCATAATTTCCCATCACAACCATTACCACTGACATTGTCACCAGCATCACCATCACCATTACCATTACATCTACCATTGCTAAGTCCACCATCACCGCCATCAC
>NC_068985.1:111896267-111897294 GCF_001194135.2 Octopus bimaculoides
ATCACAAAAGATTAACTTGGCTTCGAAGAGATGCCAGCACTTGAAAACGTTTTCCATATTCACTGACATTCTCTCTCTCTCCCTCTCTCCCTCTCTCTCTCTCTCTCTATCTATCTATCTTTCTTTCTTTCTTTCTCTCTCCCTCTCTATCATTCATTCTTTTTCTCTCTCTTTCTCTCATTATCTTTCTTTTATTATCTCTGTCTTTCCACCTCACTCTCCCCCTCACTGACTCACCCTTTCTCTTCCTCTTACTGCCAGTGTCGCTTTCCTTCTTTATTACCCTCAAGCTCTCCCTCTCTCTCACTACCTTACCTTTTCTCTTTCTCTCAATGCCTCTGTCTCTTTCTCTCCTTCTCTCTTTCCCACACACCCTCTCACACTTACACAGAATTAATCTTTCTCTTTCTCTCTCAGTCTTTCTCACTTTCTCTCATTTTCTCTGCCTCCTACTCTTTTTGCATTGCGTCTGTCTCCCCCCCTCTCTCTCTCTCTCTCTCTCTCTCTCTTCCTCGCTCTCTCCCTCTCTTTGTTTCTCTCTCTCTCTCTCTCTTTCTCTGGTATCATTTATGTCGACTCATACGAAATTTCCAGAAAATTTTATTTCAAACTAAAACCCACTACCAACAACAGTAAATACAACAGAGCGAAAATTACATCAAGACAACAATAGCAACTACTACTACAACCATCACAGGTACCACCACCAACACTACCACCACCACCATCACCAACGCCAACACCACCACCAGCGCCACAACCAACACCACTAGCACTAGCAACACTACCACCACCATCACCACTACCACCAACACCACCACCATCAACACCACCACTACCACCAGCACTACCACCAACACCACCACCAACACCACCACAATCACCACTTCCACCAACACCACCAGCACCACCAACACTACCACCACCACCATCACCAACGCCAACACCACCACCAGCGCCACAACCAACACCACTAGCACTAGCAACACTACCACCACCATCACCACTACCACCAACACCACCACCA
>NC_068985.1:111897787-111898448 GCF_001194135.2 Octopus bimaculoides
CCACCACCAACACCACTTGCTACTACTGCTGTAGCAGCAGCAGAAATGATAACATTAACAAAAAGAAGAAGAAAAAAAACCAAACTGCAAACAAGAACACCACCAACAACAACAACAACAACATCAACGGCAATAATTACTACAACAGCAACATTTTTAAACAACCACTGATACTGCAGCAACAACAATAATGACAAGTGAAACCACCGTGTGCCGCCACGACGACGACGACGACGATTACCACCACCACCACCACCACCACAACAACAACAACAACGATATGAGACATAACGAACGGTGATGTCAACAAAAGACAGTACAAAAAAAAAACAACAGCAATGTGCAAAAAAAACAGCAATGACAACAATAACAATAACAATAACAATAACAACAAACACAACAACATTGGTAGGAACCACTTATACAATGCAATAATGGAGAGTATAGAGAATACGGCAATGGGCATATAAAACAATAACAACGCGCAACAATTAAAATAACAACAAGAACAACAACAACAACTGTAGTAGTAGTAGTAGTAGTAGTAGTAGTAGTAGTAGTAGTAGTAGTAGTAGTAGTGATAATATTAATAATAATAATAATAATAATAATAATAATGATGATGATAATAATGATGATAATAATAATAATGATAATAATA
>NC_068985.1:111899275-111902367 GCF_001194135.2 Octopus bimaculoides
ATGTATATGCATATAAATATACATGCATATATATTTATATATGTATAATTGTATGCATGTATGTATGTATGAACGTATGTAGCTATGAATGTATAAGTACATAGATATACATATGTATCGATCTCTGTATTTGTCAATCAACATGTCAGTCAATCCGTCCTGACCTCACTCCCTCTAACAAAAAATAAATAAAAGATATACCACTACTTTGTAGCAGTATTGAGTACCTGTTTTCCGTTAGTTAAAACACAAACGTTCACCAATATACCCACCCACCCACGCACGCGCGCGCGCGCACGCACACACACACACATTGCACTTGTGGTGGATCTGCGTCGTTCGACGACGAGGATTCACTTGTTAGATCGACTGAATTAACTAGTATGTGGCTGAATATTCCACAGACGTATATACCCTTAACGTAATTTCAAGTAACTTCAGCTTGACAAGGCATATCACACACACACGCATAGACACACACAAACTCACGTACGCACACACACACTCACACACATACATATGCCAGCATCGAACAGCGAGAATGAGTACTGAAAACCACATTAGCAGGTAAATATATATTTATGGTTTAAGAAGGCAACCAATGGTTTTATTTGAAGAGATATTCACTATTGTTCAAGCGTACCACATGGGAATGTTGATCGTCAGTTAGAGAAGCAACGATAGCTAATTTTAACTTTATTTCTATTGATGATCTTGTGGTAGTTATGTAATTTTGGATAGTGGGTATCAATGACTTTCAGAAACTTTCAGATATGGAGGCTTATACGATAACTATACTGAATCCCCTCACACACACACACCCACACACACCACATATTCATAACATCACAGTAAAAAACATATGCATCTTATAAGCTTACGACTCCATGGACTAAGTTTGGAGCCAAAAATCTGAAATTCCACAAATATACACACATACTCAAACAAAATAAATTTCAAGCATGTTTTCAATTCATTCGCCTTTATCTCCCTGGGAATCACTGGCAAAGTTTGTGTAAAATCACATGAAAGTATTCCTGTCACACATCACATCAAACAAGTGGAATTGCACAAATCCTGCAGTATTCTGTTAACAGCTTCTACTGATTTTTATGGGAAGTTGCAGCTTCGTCCAATATGATCAAAGAACATTTCCTGAGAACTTCAGCTGAAGAATTTTTACTAATATTGCAGACAGGTTCATCATTTGAAGTTAGATTGAATGGCAGCTTCAATGCTGTGTGAGTTGTTCGACCTTCTGGGAGTAAAGTCGCAGCAATTCCAGAGCTCGCTACAGCTAAGGCTATTTCCTTTTTCTGCTGGACTTTGGCTAGCACTAAATTTGTAACAAAAGTTTTTCTAGTTCCTCCTGATGTGTCTAAAAAAATATAATCCTCTTCTCTTATGTATCACTTGGTTAATGACTGTTGCATATGCAAGTTGTTGGTCTGGCAAAAGTTTCGGGACATTTTCTTCAAGGAATCAATATCATATGAAGTTTCTTGCAAAACTTCTGCGACCAAATTATTCATCTCATTTCGATGAGTTTCAACTAAGCCAAACTTGCTGAGATCCTCTCCTCCCATTGAGACAACGCGATCTTCAATATCAACCATCGTTGAATCCTATTTCCTTCTCAGGGAATCTTAATTGTTCTATCCCACTGATTGTCATCTTCTAACAAATACAAGGCTAAACAGGCTTCTCTATAAGTTCGAACAGTTTGACCACCAATCGTTCTTAGGAAGGAGAAGGAAGTCGCTCCTCTTATTTCATGAAGAAGCAGCCTCAAAAAGAAACATTCATAGTGTTATGTCTCAAGCTACTGCTATCTAGCACCTTCGGATGATCTCTACTCAACCGCTAACTGACTGCTACTCGACGGCTACTCAACCCCTATTTATATGTCTTGGGCGATCCTACTTCTTCGCTTGGGGGCGTCGACACAACACATAAGTACACAGATGCACAGACTAAACTCTTCTGATTGTCGAGTCTCAAATAATTTCATACTTGGATGACCCTCTCTTCTACAGTTATACACACACACACACACACACACACACATAAAACGATACGCATGTTATTGTGTATGTCATTATAATACACATATGGCATACCTACAGAAAATTGCCTCACCGAATTTGTTTCTTTCTAAGTTTAGAGATAATGGGTATTTTCAAATGAAAAGTTGTACAATGATGCTGAAGTGAGATAGGAAAATGACAGTTGACCTCATAAATTCTGATGTGAAATACGTAAAACAAAGGAAAAATGTTGGAGTGAAATCTAAGTTACGGTTTCTATCCTGAAGGTAGGTAGGGAATAAAACGAAAGTGACCTTCTACGGTTTCTGTTGTGAAGGTAGGCAGTGAAAAAAGAAAACTGATCTTCTACACATATAAATAAAGAAAGAATGTAAAATAATACTTGTCAAGTAATACTTATAGCAATATGAAGTAATCCTATAGCAATATGAAGTAATACTATAGCAATATGAAGTAATACTATAGCAATATGAAGTTATACACCCACCACACATATTATCTGTGTCGCTATATTACACATATGGCATACTTATTTTGATATAAAATGAAGAAATATAATAATCCTATAAAAATTATGTTCCTTATGCAGGTTATTTATTATTTATTTGGTTTAATTTGGTTTCCCAGCAATCCTCCTCAAATCGTGCAAACGTGTCATGGCAAAACCACTACAGATTCTCTTGTAGAGTTTTTTGCAAATGGCAAGCTGCCAAGAAAACTGAAGGAGGGAATAATATGCCCAATCCATAAACAATCCAGAACATGCCAAAAATTATAGGCCTATCTGACTTCACACACCAGCAAAGTCATGGAATGAATAGTCAGAGGGAAACTAAACGCATTTCTTGAAGGAAACAACTTGCTGAGTAATACCCTGCATGGTTTTCGACACAGCTCCTACAACACTATGACTGAGTGTTGAAGCAGTTACTCGAGAATTCAAATGTGGATGTAATATACCTCGACTTTGCAAAAGCTTTTGATAAAGTTGATTATGGTATGATATGCCACAGACTGTGCGATTTTGTCATAACTAGAGGACTT
>NC_068985.1:111902395-111903003 GCF_001194135.2 Octopus bimaculoides
GGGGGGGGGGGTTACATGACTTTCTGAAAGATAGAAGTCAGGAAGTGATGGCCAATGGTGCCACCTCAAAGGAAACATAAATAATTAGTGGTGTTCCACAGGGCACTGTCTTGGGGGCCACTCCTTTTCATAATGGCCCTCTCAGATATGCCCTCAGCTTCCCGGATAGCCATCCTTGCTAGCTACGCAGACGATATGAAAGAGACACCCAATCACACGTGTCCCATCTGTGGCCATACCATAATATCTTAGATAGCAGGGGAAATTATTTGGCTGTTATTTGTAGCAGGCTGAAATGAATTCATGTATGAACACCCAACTTGCGCTTACAAGTAGCTTCGGCTATTTTAGCCATTCCTCCAGTGCTATTCTTGTTACTGCTGCTGCTGCTGCTGCTGCTGCTGCTGATGATGATGATGACGATGACGTTGCTGTTGCAGTTGTTGTTCTTGTTGTTGCTGCCACTGTCGCTATAATTGCTGCTGCTGTTGTTTTTTGCTGCTGTTGTTGCTGCTGCTGTTGTTATTGCTGTTGCAGCTGCTGACGTTGATGTTGTTGCTGCTTCTGTTGTTGCTGTTGTTACAGTAGCAGCAGCAGCAGCAGCAGTA
>NC_068985.1:111903220-111904237 GCF_001194135.2 Octopus bimaculoides
AGTAGTAGTAGTGGCGGCGGTGTGGTGGTGGTGGGGGTTTAGTAGTAGTAGTAGTAGTAGTAGTAGTAGTAGTAGTAGTAGTAGTAGTAGTAGTAATAGTTGTTGTTGTTATTCTTGTTCTTGTAACTGTTGTCGTTGCTATTCCAGAACGTCTCAGAAATCAGATTCGCAACAATTGGAAGCAAACTATAAGCAAACTATGTCGGAAGTTACAGACCAAGAAGTGGGAGGCAGAAGGGGAGGGGAGGATAGTGCTAGGTGTTATGAAGCTTGCGAGGGAGGAGGGGGAGGAGAATAAAGGCCAGAGTGCTAGACAAACATATATGCTTACATACGTATATATATATGTATATATATATATATATATACACACATATATAGATATAAATATCTATATGTATATAGACACAAAATATAGACACAAAATATAGATATACACGTGTACACACACGTACATATATATATATATATATATATATATATATATATATATATATATATATATATATATATATATATATATATATATATATATACATGTAGATGAAGGTATGTACATACATGTACATATATATGCATATACTCATATATTGTTTATATATATATAGACAAACCAGCAGACGGACGGACAGATGGACAGACGGACAGACAGGTATTCCGTTCGGTCAGTTGATTAAACCACGGAGCAAATATTAGTCTTTTATGAAGAATAATGTCAGAGGTCACAGAGGTCAAGTTACCGAAATTGCACTTAGCAAGAAGCAACTTCTCTTTTATTTCCGTATAAGGAAACCGAATATGAAAAAGCTAAGAAAAAGCAATTGGGAAGAGGAGGCGGGATCGAATCGCACCATAGAGACAGCATGTACACATACGCACAAATACGTACAAACAGGTATACATACACACGCGTCCATAAATTCATTCATACACATATGCACAATAACACATAGACACACAAACGTAATGCGTGCACATACTTGCTCAAACATGTACACGTACACACACTCACACACA
>NC_068985.1:111904337-111905806 GCF_001194135.2 Octopus bimaculoides
TGGGTCGCTAAATTATGTTCAACTGTAGAAGGCGTTTAGTCGTCTCACTTTACTTAGGTGATGAATAGGTAAAAGATATTTGAGTGGAAAGGTTCTAGTGACTGACTATCAAACGCTCTAAGAACAAATTCATCATACAAACTTCTTAACATAATGGAAACAAGGATTATATGAAATTTCCTAGCTTGTTTCAGAATTAGCACTTTCGAATTTAAAAGCAGAGAAGTGGTCTATAAGATAGGTGTGAGGTCGACTTTGGTAAAATTTATGTTTATAGCTGTATTATAGGAAGTTTGCTTCCCAACCACATGGTTTCGTGGTACCTTGGGCAAATGTTTTCTGCTATAGTCACAGGCCGACTAAAGCCTTCTAAGCGAATTTGGTAGACGGAAAGAAGAACAGGCCCGTCGTGTGTGTATGTATATTATGTATATATATATATGTGTGTGTGTGTGTGTGTGTGTGTGTGTGTGTGTGTGTGTGTATACAGAACGGTCTTTATCCTAAGTTTATCTATCTATCTATCTATCTATCTATCTCTGTTTCTATCTATCTATATATATATATGTATATATATATACACACGCGCGCGCACACACACACACACACACACACACACACATATATATATATATATATAAACATATATGCATATAAATATATATATACGACGGGTTTCTTTCTATATATGCATGTATGTATATATTTCTGTGTGTGTGTGTGTGTGTGTGCGTGCAGTTGCGTTTGTCGCTGCACTGCTTGACGATCGACATTCATTTGTTTACGTGCCCATAACATGGCGGTTCACCAAAAACTGACGAGTAGAATAAGCAACAGAATTAAAAGAATCCCTGGAATCGATTTGTCTCAATCAAAACCGTGATTGCAGTGCTCCAGCACAGCCACCTTTCCTAACATAATGACCAAATATATTTGAACAAGCAAACGTATATACACTATGCATATACATATAGAGCGATATACGCAAACATATACCGATAGGTAAATGCATAGAGATAGACAGAGAGATATTAGAGTATCATTATATATATATATATATATATATATATATATATATATATATATACATAAAGGATACGTACATATACATACATACGTACATACATGCATATGAAATTACATGTATATATGTACACACAATATAATCAAAAATATGCCCACAAACACAGACAATCAAGCACGTCAAACATACATACATACATGCATACATAGAGTCCTACATTTACAGACACCGAATCTCACTTACGAATGTCTGTGTCGAGTGCCACAGAGATGGATTGCTATGTTGCCCCTCTGATGCATAGGACATCACCACGGTTTTAAATAACACCCTCCGAAGATACATCACTAGTATATATTATATTGCAGCACTCTAAGGCAAACCCACATATACATAAATACATACATACATACATACATACATACATATATGTATATATATATATATA
>NC_068985.1:111908683-111910448 GCF_001194135.2 Octopus bimaculoides
TATATATATACATATATATATACGATGGGCTTCTTTCAGTTTCCGTCTACCAAATCCACTCACAAAGATTTGGTCGGCCCGAGGCTATAGTAGAAGACACTTGCCCAAGGTGTCACACAGTGGATATATATATTTCCTTTCCCGAGCGTCTAATAACACTATCCGTATCACGTCCTCACATTGTTGTTTTCTGTTATTGTTTTTTGTCTTTTTTTGAACTTATATATATATATATATATATATATCGTCAGTGTATCATATAGCCGAAAAAGAAGCACATTGTAAAGTACTACAGCAGTAATATTTATATTTTTTTAGTAAGTTAAATGTAGAGAAGTTATGCGTCTTTATACGGTTGAGTCTGACGAGTCGCCTCGGCCATGACATTTAACTTCTTAAAAAAAATATAGATAGATGTATTATATATTATACATATATATAATATAGAAGATACTTGTCGTAGGTGCCACGCATTGGGACTGAACCAAAAGCCATGTAATTTGCGCTCGTTGCATTGCCTTATTGGTTTCAGGCAAGGAAATTTTCTTTAACCTTTTACACAATTACCTTGAAGCTTGTTTCCCATGCGTTTTCCAAAATGCTGAGGGTGCACAATCCAGATGAAATATAATGCAATTATAGACGACTATATCATTAGGCAACTTCTTGTTCAGAATATTCACATAGTTTGTTGTCGTTGTTTCTGTCTTTAGTTTATGGTTGTACATTGAAGCATTACGTAAAAGTCACAAGGTACAACAGAAATTACCCACAGGGCGTTATGCGGTTGTTATTTATGCAATGCTTTAGTCATGTCTGTGTATACTTGGGCTTGTACCTGTAAATTACTGCAGGACGAAGGAAAAATAATTGGATGCAAAAGGCTTTCTGGATGTTTTGTCGTTAATCACGACTTTCAATCACTCCTCTTCCGTCCAAATTTTATGATACTAGCAAAATTGTAAACGATCCTAGAAGGATTACACTATGTAACAAATTTCCGACTTTTGTTTGTCTTTGGTTATTAAGTGTTATTTCCTAATTGCTTTGGTCTAGAAAGCAAAGAATATTATTATTAGTCCCTTAACACTTTGGTTCTGTGGCCAGAACACTGAGGAGTGGCTGTGTGCAATCCTACTGCGTGACACCTTCTACTATAGCCTCGGGCCGACCAAAGCCTTGTGAGTGGATTTGGTAGACGGTAACGGAAAGAAGACCGTCGTATATATGCATATATATATATTTATATATGTATGTGCGTGTGTATATGTTTGTGTGTCTGTGTTTGTTCCCCCAACATCGCTTGACAACGGATGCTGGTGTGTTTACGTCCCGTAACTTAGCGGTTCGGCAAAATAGACCGATAGAGTAAGTACTAGGCTTACAAAGAATAAGTCCTGGGGTCGATTTGCTCGACTAAAGGCGGTGCTCCAGCATGGCCACAACCAAATGACTGAAACAAGTAAAAGAGTAAAAGAGTATATATAAAGTTGTAATCTGAATTAATGTTTTTAAAGTAATTATACTATTTAATACACACACACATACACATATTTAAAAAAAAATTTTTTATTATAGTTTCAGCTTAGAGCTGCGGCCATGCTGATGCACCGCCGTGTTGCTACACTGTTATTACAGGGAGCCTCTAACAATTTGTGGCACTTGGTGAAGAATGGAGTTTGATTTAGCAAATATATATATATATATGTATCTACACACACACACACATACACACACACACACACGCACACACACGCACACACAC
>NC_068985.1:111910458-111914527 GCF_001194135.2 Octopus bimaculoides
ATATATATATATATAGCACAGGGAGTTGAACCGCGTTTGCACAACAAAGCAACATGTAAACATATCTCCATATTTATTTCTAGAACGTTCTGGCAACACTGAAAGTGCTATAAATAAAAGGATTCAGGAAACATAGACTATTTAGTCCAGTCTACTTCTAGCTGTTAAAGTGGACACACAGCATTATTGATAGCTGCATTCGTCCCGAATGGCATCAAGAGGCTTTAAGCATCCGGCAGATGGATTTTGTGATATCTGCGGTGAATTTATCAAGAGAAGAGCAAAACAGTACTCTGGAACATCTGCTACTAAAGTGTGTGTGAGTGGGAACCACATTTCACTTGCGAACTCTGCCAAAGTACTTTAGAAGGTATGATGGAAAATTTTGCTAACTTGGATAGTGGAATTTTTAAGTGTAAAAATTTTGAATTTTTTTTTCTATTTTCATTACCTCTTTTGTAACCAGTGTTGTAGAAAATATGTGGAGGTGCAATGGCCCAGTGGTTAGGGCAGCTGACTCGCGGTCATTGGATCGCGGTTTCGATTCTCAGACCGGGCGTTGTGAGTGTTTATTGAGCGAAAACACCTAAAGCTCCACGAGGCTCCGGCAGGAGATGGTGGCGAACCCTGCTGTACTCTTTCACCACAACTTTCTCTCACTCTTACTTCCTGTTTCCTTGTCACGCTGAATATACCTGAGGACTACGCTAAGGGTACACGTGTCTGTGGGGTGCTCAGCCACTTGCACGTTAATTTCACGAGCAGGTTGTTCCGTTGATCGGATCAACTGGAACCCTCGTCGTCGTAAGCGACGGAGTGCCAACAACAAAAACATATAGAAAATATGTATAAAATATTTAATAAAAACATAATATATAAAGTCAAGTACCATACAATGACTAATGTAAATACATCTGTAATTGTAAATATTTATTTATGGGTGAAAATATGATGAATCATTGAGAAAGCAAGTGTAATATATATGTATTCTTATACTCATATTTCTATTTGACTCTTTTGCAGGATGGTACAGAGGGGAAAAGGGAGCCATGAAACTCGCAATCCCACGAATTTGGAGAGAACGAACTGACCACTCAAACAATTGCTTCTTCTACATGACTGACCCTTCCAAACGTCGGGCTGGCAAGAATGCACTTGCCATCACATAACCAGACCTTCTGTTAATCGCTCCAGTACCACACTGCCCTCAGCTTCCAGTACCCACACCTCCAAAGATAGAGCAGCTACCTTCAGAATAGAGCAACACACCAGAAGAGGTTGAAATCGTTGATCCAGATTTCAGAGGTGCAGCGAAAGAGAGAAACCCACACTACCCCAACCAAAAAGAGCTCAACGACTTTATCAGAGATCTTGGTCTCACAAAGTCCAGTGCTGAACTTTTGACATCAAGACTCCGGCAGTGGAATTTGTTACATGAAGGTGTGCAAGTCACAAGTCAGAGAAAGCGCAACCAGTATTTTTCAAGTTTTTTCACCAGTCAAGATAGGCTTTGCTTTTGCCACAATCTGACTGATCTGTTTGAGGCTATTGGAATCGCTTGTAACCCCAGCGAGTGGCGCCTCTTCATTGACAGCTCATCCAAGAGCCTCAAAGCTGTGCTACTTCACAACGGGAATATGTATCCATCTCTTCCCTTGGCTCACTCAGTGTAGCTTAAAGAGGAGTACAGCAGCGTGAAGATCTTACTTAAAGCCTTGAAATATGAAGAGTACGGTTGGGAGGTTATTGGAGACTTTAAAATGGTGACCTTTCTGATGGGTCTCCAAGGCGGATTTACCAAGTTCCCATGTTATCTTTGCCCTTCGAACAGCTGGGCGACCGCAGAACACTGCCAGAGGCGGGACTGGCCACAGCGGACCGTGTTCAGTGTGGGGAAGAAGATGATTAAATGGGAGCCAATGTTGGACCCCCGAAAGGATTGTTTCCTTCACTGCACCTAAAATTGGGTCATATGAAACAGTTTGCTTCGGCTCCAGATCAGGAGTTTGCGGCTTTCAGATATCTTTTTCCTAAAGCTGTCTGAGGCAAAAGTGAAAGCTGGTGTCTTCGTCGGACCACAAATAAAGTAGATCTTAGAGTGCAAGAAATTCCTCAAGAAGCTCACTGAGACGGAGGAATGAACGTGGAACAGCTTTGTTGCAGTGGTTCGAGGGTTCCTGGGAAATCAAAAGCCGTAAACTATGTAAAGCTTGTTGAAACGCTGGTCAAAAACTATGGCAAAATGGGCTGCAGGATGTCCCTCAAAGTCCATATCCTTAACGCTCATCTTGATAAACTTAAGAACATGGGAGCGTACTCGGGAGAGTAAGACGAGCGATTCCACCAAGATATAATATATTTTGAACGCCATTACCAAGGATCGTATAAAGAAAACATGATGGGAGACTATATTTGGTCACTTATTCGTGAAAGTAATTTGCAGTATTACAGTATAAGCGTAAATCGCGAAAAACTACTCGCTTCTAAATATTTTGTAGTAACTTTTCTGCAATCTTAGAATAAATAAATGCCACTTTTGAATTATATGTTGTTTTGATTCGACTTTGAAAGAATGAGAATGTTCACATTTGTCGGTTTTCCCAATGGTATTATTTAAACTTAAGAAATATCTTTATCCTGACCACAGAAACAAAGTTTGAAGCTAATAATAGCCATTATTCATACTTTCTAGACCTAACCAAATAAGAAATAGCATTTGTTTCCGAAAGACAAAAATTGTGTTACATAATGTTATTATTGTTGCGCTTTTTTTTTTGTTTTTTTGTACGATAATTCTATACAGCTACCACATCGATCTTTCGGATTCTTTTATTCCAAATCCTTTCCAGTTTACTGATTTTTCCGAACCAGTGGTGGTCACCTTGATCAACACACCCTAAAATTAAACAAATATTAAATTGACTTAAATACTTAAATGAAATACAGGTACCTACCTGTACATTAGTATTATGTCTCAAGCTACTGGTATCTAGCCCCTTCGGATGATCTCTGCCCAACCGCTACACGACGGCTACTCAACAGTTAGACCACTCCTACCACGATCAGACTACCTCCATTCATATGTCTTGGTTGAGCCTACTTCTTCGCTTGGGGGCGTCGACACAACAATTAGTATAAATAATACAAGTTTTATTAATACTGTGCTGTGCAAGGGACCAGTAAACTCGTCTGGCAGCCACGGGAATTGGAAATAGCTGCTCGTAAATTAGTGCGGATTATAAGAGGTTCCGGATTATCATTGTCCGGATGTCGGTGTTGTACCTATAGTATTCATTAGACGTTTTGCAAATACGAAGAGTGCTGAAAAGTTCATGGCTTTAAGAGTATTGCGAAAGGCCTAGGTGGAGGCCAAATCTTCCGAGTTCTTTTACAGGTCTTATAAAAACTGAAGAACTGCTGCAATAAGTGCATGAATCTGAGAGAGGAATATAAAATCATCTTTAACTGAACCTTCTGTATTTTGTATTTTCTTTTAGTCCAAACCAGGAACTTTTCAGCACCCACCTCGTATATGGAAGTATCTCAGCCATATATGTTTTACTCATAGAGCTGTGTTGTAACGTTGCCCACTACCATAAGCACTACTGTGCTTGTGGTAACTCTAGATCATCTCAACCATTTTTTACCTATGGAACCCTTTGATTACTATTTTACTCCAGTGAACCTCCATAGCTATTCAATGTTTAGAAACTAGTTTTCTAGACACTTCTTTCAAAAGTCTTATTTTATTTTTCACATGTTCACTTGTATATGTTTGCATCAACACTCTCAGAGAGAACACGTTTCAGTAGCTGGAAACATTAAACTATGCAAAACATTAGAGGTAAAGAAAAAAAGATTTAGCTGTTTCTTATTTTTTCATAGGCCCCCTAAAATAATACTGTAGATCCCCAAATTACTATTTTACTTGCGTGGACCCCCACCCTGCCCCAAAAAAGAATCTTATATGGACCCCGGTTGAGAACTCCTGGTCTAGATCTAAATGGGGATACGACAATAAAATCATACGATCACTTTCAAAGCCTGGCCTACCAAATGATCTGTATAT
>NC_068985.1:111920080-111920787 GCF_001194135.2 Octopus bimaculoides
ATACATATATATACATATATATCAGGTCATCCCATAAATGCTGTCCAAAACAAGTGATGAAATGTTATATTTAATTGAAATTTAATCATCAATGTACTTTCCCTGATTATCTATGACTTCCTTCCATCTATTTACAATCTTTTTAATCCCATCAACGGAATACTCTTTTGCTTTCAAATCGAAGAACTCTGAAACGTCAGTTTTGACCTCCTCCTGGCTCGCAAAAGTTATGCCCGCCAAATGATGAACCACTGATGGGTTATGTAAGTAAAAATTACATTACTCCATTAATGTGCGAAACCTGGTCTACGACTAATTCTTTACTTTGTATATTTTCATTTGTCTTGCCCGTTCATGTTCTGGTATGCGCTGAATTTCCCTAGAGAACATTCTTTTCTTTCGTGGTTTGACCGTAGATGGTCTATCTCTAGCATAATTGATGTCCACTTAGTGGAAATCCAATTTATCACCCTTATTATTTAAATTTTAAATTTATTTATATATGTTGTTGTACTTGGGGATGGTCATATTGCCAGTTTATTTATATATATATATATATATATATATATCAGCCCTGCCTTTATCCGATAACATCAATAACAAGTCAAAGAGCAACAACGACAGCAATGGGAACTACAATAATTCTTTAAAATTAAGGCGGCGAGCTGGCAGAAACGTTAGCACGCCGGGCGAAATGCTTAGCGGTA
>NC_068985.1:111922353-111923003 GCF_001194135.2 Octopus bimaculoides
CATACCGCCTTCTCCTAATTCCCCCTCACTCCTTCTCATCCCCTCTCCTTCAATCCCTTTTTCTTCATCCCCTTTCCTTCCTCATCCCTCTACTCCTCTGCCGCCCCCTCATATTCCCTTTCACCCCCTCTCGTACCCTTTCCTTCTTCATCTTCTCTCCCTCCCTCTTCACCTCTCTCCTTCCACCATTCCTCTCCTCTCACGCCACCCTTCGTCTCCCATCATGCTATTTCTCCTCTACCTCCTCCACCTCCCTCGCTTCATTCGCCTCTTCCCTCTCCTCCTTTTTCCTACGTCATTGAGCTCAGTCGAGTTATAAATGCAACAACAGTCAAGTTCCCATCGATAAAATTATCAACACCTTACCTGAGTATTGAACCACAATTATCTCCTTCCTTTCCCGCCAATATCTGCCTTCCATTGTAGTCGCCTGAATGAATGTATGAATGTGTGCGTTCAATGAGCCGTGAAGAAGAAGATTACATTCCAATACTGCTTCGTTGCTCACCAGATGTCGTACACTGGCAGACTACTTTTGGCTATTGCTTTCTGCTGTTGGGCGGAGAAGCGATGTGGCGGTTCGATGGTTTGGTGTAGTGATAAACACTGGTGGTGGTGGTGGTGGCGTTGGTGGTGGTGGTGGTGGTGGT
>NC_068985.1:111923543-111926816 GCF_001194135.2 Octopus bimaculoides
TATAGTGGTGCTTGGACTGGCGGTGGTGGTGGTGGCGTTGGTGGTGGTGGTGGTGGTGGTGATGGCAGTATTGGTGGTGGTGTTTTTTTTGTTCCTATTGCTGTTGTTGATGGTGGTGGTGATTATAGTGCTGAGAGTGGTGACGGTGGTGGTTATAGTGATACGGTAATGAGGTATAGTGGTGCCACGGTGTTAGGGTATTTCCGTGCCACCGTGTGGTGTTGCTGTGCTGTGGTGCTGTAATATGTTGCTGCCGCAATGTGGCGTATCTTTGTGCGGTGTATCTTTGTGTTCGTTCTCAGTGCCTTATTGTGGGGTACATTGAAGTGGAGGTGTTATGTGGTTTAACGTGGTGGTACCTTGGTGTGGCATCTCTCGATGTGGAGTAATGTAGAGGGGCCGTGATGTGGCATACGTCAATGTGATGGTGCCGTAGTGTAGCATACATCGATATGGTGGGACCAGGTTTGGCGTCTTTCAATGTCGTGCATTCTGGTAGTGCCGAGGTGTAATGTACACCAATGTGGTGGTGACATGTTCTATGGGGTACCGTTGTATGCTGCCTCTCTGGGTGCTGTAGAAAGATGGTGCCGAGACGCAGCGTCTATCGAATGACGACGGTGGCTGTGGCGTCTCTCAGTGTAGTGTAATGGTGCCGATATGTGGAGGTGCCATAATGTGGCTTACATCGATGTTGGGGTGTCGTGCAGTTTGGCATTGCCTAGACGTCGAGGCATAAGGTACGTCGATATGGTGGTGGCGAATGTGGAATCTATCAGAGTCGTGTAGTGTGGTGGTGCCGAGGTGCAACGCACGTCGATGTGGCGGTGTCGTGTAGTTTGGCGGTGTCATGTAGTTTGGCGGTGCCGTGCTGCGTCTCTGAGTGGTGTAATGAGGTAGTACCGAAGCATGGCGTACATCTATATGGAGGTGGCGGATGTGGGACCTCTCGATGTTGTGTAGTGCGGTAGTACCGAGGTAAAACGTATGTCGATGTGGCGGTGTCGTATAATATGGCGGTGCTGTTGTGTGCTACATCTCTGGGTGGTGTATTAAGGTGGTGTCGAGGCATAACATATATCGATATGGCGATGACAGATGTGGCGATATAGTGTCGTGTTGTCTAGCAATGCGGTGGTGGCGTTAGTGTTGCTGTTAGAGTGGTGTAGTTGGTGGTGATGGTAATGATGGCGGTCGTGGTGATGGTAATCGTGATGATGATGGTGGTGATGGTGCTGGTGATGGTGGTGATGGCGCTGGTGATGATGGTGTTAGTGATGGTGGTGGTGAGGTTAGTGAAGATGGTGGTGATAGTGGTGGTTGTGGTGGTGATGATGGTTATGGTAGTGCCTATGCACAGTCATGCCTACATATATGTGTCTATGTACACACACACACACACACACACACACACACAGACACACACACACAGACACACACACACATACACACATCCATGTATACGTTTAAAATACTGAAGCTGACAGTATTAACGTTCATTTATTTATGTATATCTCTCACACAGATTCGCGCACACACCTGAGGGCACGCCCCAGCAGCACCACCCCACGTATATATGTACTACACATTGTGTCCAATTAATCTCATGATAGTTAACATATATTAATGTTTAAATGAAAAGGTATATTATATACACGCCTATGGTTGCATGCATACATACATACATACGTATCTGCGTGCGATAGCGTATGTATGTGAGTGCATACATGTACACATGTTTGCCTACATGTGTGTCTATATATATATATATATATTTATATATATATATATATATATATACATATATACATACACACGTATATATATGTACATGTATGTATATATGTTTGCACGTATATATATATATATATATATATATATACGTACCCATATACATATTCACAGACATACACGCAAGTCCATGTATATACACACGTTCTTGCAGGAATGTTGAAATTTCGAATTAACTGTTCTGAAAATAGCTACAATTTACTTCATCAACAACGTTATGCGGCCAATTATCATTAGTGCATTGCAATTACCATGGCAACTAAGGTGGACCAGTCCATTTCTATATCCCCTACGCCAACCCCAATTTCTCAGATAGCCATCTCGCCACCATCCTCCCAGTTCTCACAGGATTTCAATTATCAACCCCATCTACAAATGATAGAGCCGAAGTACTTCGGCCGATGTCTTGCTTTTATTTAAAGATTAAATTACGGCGGCGATATGGCAGAATCGTTAGCACGCCGGTCGAAATGCTTAGCGGTATTTCGTCTGCCGTTACGTTCTGAGTTCAAATTCCGCCGAGGTCGACTTTGCCTTTCATCCATTCGGGGTCGATAAATTAAGTACCAGTTACGCACTGGGGTCGATGTAATCGACTCAATCCGTTCGTCTGTTCCCTCTATGTTTCGCCCTTGTGGGCAATAAAGAAATGAGAATTGTTAGCACGCCGGCCAAAATGCTTAGCGGCTTTTCGTTTGTCTTCACGTTCTGAGTTCAAATTCCATCGAGATCGACTTTGTCTTTCATCCTTTCGGGTTCGATAAATTAAGTGCCCAAAATTTCAGGCCGCGTGGCTTTAGTAGAAAGGATTATTATTATTATTATTATTATTATTATTATTATTATCATCATTATTATTATTATTAGCAAGGCGGCAAGCCAGCAAAAATATTAGCACGCCGGGCAGAATGCTTAGTGGTATTTCGCCTGTCACTGCGTTCTGAGTTCAAAATCACCTCTTTATCTCTTTCCTCTCTCTCCCGACGAAGGACCATTTTCCGAAACGTTAAATTATCCTTTATTCCCTACTTACAGCATAAGATATTTATTTTCCTTGTACTCCTATTCATTTTTTTCTGAAACTCTTTTAATATTCTATTAATATACGCTGACGCTGATTTCTGGTTTTCTGCTGGATTTATATGTATACAGTTAACTACAGCTTATTGCCGCTGTCGTTAAGTCAGGGACCAACAATATTTCGGCTGGTTCTGCAGTTACCTTACTACTGGGCCTTTTGATACTTTCGACGAAGTTATAAATCCCATGATCAGTGCTGGATTCACCAATGATCTTGACAGGTTGAAGCCCCAAATCTCAAGATATATGACCGCCACACAAGATGTGAGTGAGTGTGTATGTGTGTGTGTGTGTGTGTGTGTGTGTGTGTGTGTGTGTGTGCGTGCGTGTGTGTGTGTGTGTGTGTGTGAGGGTTAGGTAAGGCGGCGTAAGGGTTAGGTAAGGATCGTTACCGCGCGGGAC
>NC_068985.1:111926926-111927536 GCF_001194135.2 Octopus bimaculoides
ACTTACACCACACACACACGTACACACACACACACACACACACACACACACACACACACACACACACACTCAAAACTGATGGCCTTGTGCCAATATTTGAAGCCAATATGTATTTATACGACATTCTTAACGTATGTATATCGTTGAAAAACCAGAGACTTACTGGCTGGATTTTTTTTTAAACACAATACTTCCATAAAGAGATTTATTCCGAATGAAAACCGCAACTTCTGGCGTTTCAACTACATACATAGACTAAGAATGTCGCAAAGATAAAGAATTTATTCTAAGGCTGTCTCTATTGCATAATTCGAATTTTATCAATAGTTGTGTACTTGGGCGCTGATTCTAACAAGTTTAAAGTTTAGAATCATTTGACCTGTTACAATCCCCTCCGTTATACCATCGCCCCAACCATCATCCTGCCATCTGGTACTTCACATTCACTCATTGACATTACTTTATATTCTTTTTCTGATATCTTATCTCGAACTAAAGTATTAAATAAGCACGCAGCACTCTGTGATTGTGCATATGTGTGCGTGTATGTGTATGTGTATGTGTATGTGTGCGTATATATATATATATATATATATATATATATATATAT
>NC_068985.1:111928046-111931570 GCF_001194135.2 Octopus bimaculoides
TATATATATATATATATATATATATGCAGACATACACACATGCCGACACAGCACATATACACACACACATATATGTTTTCGCTTATTTTAGGAACATATATGTATACAAGCATACATTTATTTGTGTGTGTATGTGTGTATAGATGGACGGATGCACGTATAACTACAATTGCGTATATATATGAGTGTGTGTGTGCATGTGTGTGTGATTATTCTGAATTATTAGGCAGTCGACCTATTAATTTAATCCTGTTATACACGAATAAAATAAGAAATTGATAACAACAGAAGACCTCAGAGCAGTGTATGAACAAAGAAATTTCTATGTAGCGAACCAGCGAGTGACAGTTTGTGCAGCAAACCATGAACGGATCTCCTTAATCAATCCAACTGAATTTATTCGTTCTTTCTAATTGAATACTCGTTTAAAATTTTGGCATATAACCAGTAATTTCGGCAGGAGATAAATCAATAAAATAAGTATCGGTGTTCAACTGGAACTTATTTTATCGGCCCTGAAAAGACGAAATGCAAAGTGGTCATCGGCGGAATTTGAACTTAGGATATATAGACGGACGGAATACTGCTGAGCATTTTGCCCGGAGTGCTAGCGATTCTGCCAGCTCCCTGCTTTCTTGTAACTGAATATGGGTCTCAAATTTTTGTCACAAGGCCAGTAATTTCGAGGAGGGGTAAGTCGATTTAAATCGGCACCCACTGCTCAACTGGTATGTCTTTTATCGACCTCGAGAGAATGAAAGGCAATGCAGACCTCAACGGAATTTGAACTCAGAGTTTAATAACAGACGAAATGCAGCTAAGCATTTCGTTCCTAGTTTACAAAAGCATTTTCCAGATCTTTCCTTCAAGCAATGGTATTTGGTTAAGAAGCTTGCTTTGCAGCCACGTGGTTTCGGGTTCAGATCCACAGTGCAGTACGTTGAGCAAGTATCTTCTACTACAGTCCTAGGCCGAGCAGTACTTTGTTACTGAATTTAGCAGGTGAAAACTGTAGGGAAGCCTGCCGTATATATATGTGTGTCTATGTGTCAGTGTTTGTCACCCTTCCGCCGCTTGACAACTGATAGACTATGTACCGGGCTTTAAAAAATATTCGATTTATTCGACTAAAATCCTTCAAGGTAGTTCTTCAATATGGCCGCAGTTCAATGACTCAAACGAAAAAAGAAAAAGAGAGAGAGAGAGATAAAAAGCAAATTTCGTGCATGATTTTCATTTGAGGATATGTGGGTTTGCCTTTCCGAAATACAGCATCAAATTAAATGAGATCGATTTCTTGAATACCTAATTTTCTGAGCTATAAGTCGAATGTTTCAGTCCAAAGTTTACAGCAAAAAAAAAAGGTTAGCTTAGGAGAATTAAAACTTCCATGTGAAATATAGCAGGATTTGGAAAGATAGAGATGGTATTTGAATGTTTACACTAAATATTTACACTATATACGCCGTTGTCTTGTAAACCGGAAAATACAGTAGTCACAAAGCTAGGAAATTAGAGAAAAGAGACAGTCTATTATATCAACCTCAGTGCTTGACTGCTAACCCATTTTATTGGCAAATTTGGCCACGGCGGGATTTGAACTATTTTTAAAGGTAAGTTCACCGCCATCAATTCATCGTGAAGAATGTTCACCGTGAGAAAAGTTCACTGCGAGGAAAGTTTACCGGAATCTTGGGGGCTGGTAGCCCGCGCTCTTAACCACTACGCCATATGCTCGTGGGCAATTATGGAGTCAATTTTAGGGTTTATAAATCTAATATTTTCCTATTCTTCCTTAATCCCGGTTCCCATATGCTATTTATATCTGCACTTTGAAATGGTGAAGACACCCCAGATTATGAAGTTTATGAAAATCAAAGGTCAGAGACTGAAGACTGAAGTCCGTCACCCACCTGTGAAAGTAGTAATTAATGTAAGTAGCCGACATCTAGAAAGTTCTGAAGAAGCAGTACTGAGCAAAGGTCTCAACTTTTGAAGAGGAATATGCTTCACATATTCACATAAAGCGAAATATGCTCAAACACATTAACAAAGAAAGAAAGAAAGAAAGAAAGAAAGAAAGACGACGGGGTGAAACGAGAGAAACACTAAAAGTTCTGATGCCAAATAATTCAGTGTCGAATTAGCGACACCGAATAGGCAGGCGCCGAAACGGCTATGCCAAAACGTCTCATATCCAGATTTCAAATATTGTCTGAATATGTAGAGGCTTCCTTATTAAAATACAGAATGTATACAGTCTTAAAAATTAAACTAAAAAAGAAAAAAAATGAAATATATATATGTTAAACTGAATTTTATATAATGTTTAAGGGTTGTTTGTGAATAGGAAATGGGAAATTTGTACATTTATCCATTTCCTAAGATTATTATTGGCGTAAATCAAGAGAAATAGTTCCAAGGAGGAATAGAATACACGAATTCAACTCATTGAGTGCTAACCCCTCGAGTGTGACCATCAACACGGTTGAAAATTTTACGTTAAAGGAAACATGTGTTCATTCAGCTATGATTGTTCATCTGTTTAGTCTGGAATATGTTTGCCAAATCAAAACGTACACCATTGCCAGTTTACTGTGAAAGCAAAGCCATGGGTTTCGCAGACAGTAATCACAGAAGATGTGGCATCAGTCAACGGTGACTTAACCAATTAGATTTACATTGCAACAACAAATTTTTAAACTTTCACATCAAAGGAGAACCTCTCGACTGATGTTCGATGATAGAGAAACGAATAAACAAAGATTAAACAATGATATCAAGAAGAGTAAATAGTTTACGCTAATACAAGGAATACACGTTTTCTATAGTAGTATAGAGAGTAAATATTTGAAATGTTAGTGAAAAAAGTAAACAGAATATTTACTCGTTACCGTGAAATCGATTGAAGCAGACAGCAGGGCAATAACTCCTGGTTAAATATATAACTTTATTCTTGGTTATCTAGCTATATCTAAGATATAGATAGTGTTGTTGTGTTGGCTGCAGTTGTGTGGTGAAGCAACATACTAGAGGGATACCGTGTAAGCTGTAGCATTATAGTCTTGTCTGTAGTTTTGTTTGGTGAAAGAGCCATGAAATCGATTGAAGCAGACAGCAGGGCAATAACTCCTGGTTAAATATATTATTCTATTCCTGGTTATCTAACTATATCTATGGTAGTGGAAGTGCTAGTGAGGTGTTCGCGGTAGTGGTGAGGTTGCAGTTGTTGAAATGTGATGTGGTTTGTTGTGATGTGTAGTAGCAACGGCAGAAGTGTAACCAAGTGATTATAGTGTAGTATAGGCTCTAGTGTGGACTATAGTATTGTTGCGGTAAGGCTTAGGGTCTGTTGTAGTACCAGCTGTAATAATGTAGTAGTGTTGACTGTAGTTGTATGGTGGTAGTTGCAGAGAAGTAGCTGCAAGAATCATTGTTGCATTGGCTGCAGTAATGCGATGTGTACGGAAGTAGTAGTAGTAGTAGTAGTAGTAGTAGTAGTAGTAGTAGTAGCGGCGGTAGTC
>NC_068985.1:111931912-111933021 GCF_001194135.2 Octopus bimaculoides
CTGGTTAAATATATTATTCTATTCCTGGTTATCTAACTATATCTATGGTAGTGGAAGTGCTAGTGAGGTGTTCGCGGTAGTGGTGAGGTTGCAGTTGTTGAAATGTGATGTGGTTTGTTGTGATGTGTAGTAGCAACGGCAGAAGTGTAACCAAGTGATTATAGTGTAGTATAGGCTCTAGTGTGGACTATAGTATTGTTGCGGTAAGGCTTAGGGTCTGTTGTAGTACCAGCTGTAATAATGTAGTAGTGTTGACTGTAGTTGTATGGTGGTAGTTGCAGAGAAGTAGCTGCAAGAATCATTGTTGCATTGGCTGCAGTAATGCGATGTGTACGGAAGTAGTAGTAGTAGTAGTAGTAGTAGTAGTAGTAGTAGTAGTAGCGGCGGTAGTCGTTGTGATGGTAGTAGCAGTCGAAGTGGTGGTTGTGGTGGTGGTGGCAGTGGCAGTGGTGACTAGTAGTAGTAGTAGTAGTAGTAGTAGTAGTAGTAGTAGTAGTAGTAGTAACGGCGGTAGTCGTTGAGGTGGTAGTAGCTGTCAAAGTGGTGGTGGTGGTGGTGGCGGCGGCAGTGGTGAGTAGTAGTAGTAGTAGTAGTAGTAGTAGTAGTAGTAGTAGTAGTAGTAGTAGTGAACATATACAGAGAGAAAGAGAGAGAGAAGGAGAAAGGAAGATGGAGACGTGGAGCAACACGGACACGCTATTTGGAGGTTCCCATCGCCCTTATTGAATCCTCTCCACTGGAAACTTCTTTTAATCTCGACAAAAGCTCACACCAGATTAGACACGAGATGTAAACAAAGATGTTTACAGAAACTATGGCCCATAAAACGGGGTTCTTTGCAACAGCACTAATAGCATAATCGCCGACACACAAATACATACATACATACATACATATATATATATATATATATATATATATGTATCTGTCCATTTTTTTCTCTCCTTTTTTTCTCTCCTTGTTTCTCTCCTTGTTTCTTTCCGTATTCCTTTCTGTAGAAGAGTGTAGGCTCGAAACGTTACAGACTTTTTCCCTTCCCGAGCATTATACTAATACATCTGTTTGTTTTCTACACCACATGTCTTCGTCTTTTGTTTTTTTGTGAATTC
>NC_068985.1:111933031-111939745 GCF_001194135.2 Octopus bimaculoides
GACACACAAATACATACATACATACATACATATATATATATATATATATATATATATGTATCTGTCCATTTTTTTCTCTCCTTTTTTTCTCTCCTTGTTTCTCTCCTTGTTTCTTTCCGTATTCCTTTCTGTAGAAGAGTGTAGGCTCGAAACGTTACAGACTTTTTCCCTTCCCGAGCATTATACTAATACATCTGTTTGTTTTCTACACCACATGTCTTCGTCTTTTGTTTTTTTGTGAATTCTCCCTATATATATATATATATATATATATAAGAAGGGCTTCTTTCGATTTCCGTCTACCAAATCCACTCACAAGGCTTTAGTCAACCCGAGGCTAAAGTAGAAGACACTTACCTAAGGTGCCACGCAGTAGGAATAGATCTGGGACCATGTGGTTGGGAAGCAAACATCTTACCACACAGCCACTCCTGCGCCTATACATTTCTTGAACAAGTATTAAAACATCTTTCAGGAGTTTATGAGAATCATTTGTTTTGTTTTGGAATGGTTTCAATAAAACCATTCATCCATCAATGGTGGTGAGCTGGCAGAATCGTTAGCGCGTCGGGCGAAATGCTTAGTGGTATTTCGTCTGCCGTTACGTTCTGAGGTCAAATTCCACCGAGGTCGACTTTGCCTTTCATCCTTTCGGGGGTCGATAAATTAAGTACCAGTTACACACTGGGATCGATCTAATCGACTTCATCCCTTTGTCTGTCCTTGTTTGTCCCCTCTGTGTTTAGCCCCTTGTGGGCAATAAAGAAATAAGATGGCTTGGTTATAGTTTGATGGGACGTGGGCAGTCCATACCTGGAATATAAACGCTTGAAAAGATTCGGCAGTGCTAATTTCTTTTATTTCTTACTTGTTTCAGCCATTGCACAGTGGCAATGCTAGAGCTCTGCTGTACTTAGTTTTAAAGTCTGGTACTTATTCTATTAGTTCCTTTTGCTAAACTGCTAAGATACAGGGATGCAAACAAACCAATCCCAGTTGTCAAGTGGTAGGTGGGAAGTACAAATATAGTCACACATGTTTTTACGTACATATGCGACGGACTTCCTCGCAGTTTTCGTCTATCAAATTTACTTTTAGGCCGGTGCTAAAGCAGAAGAAACTTTCGCCCTAAGTGCCGCGCAGTGAGACTGAATCCTAAACCACATGGTTGCAAAGTGAGCTTCTTAACTACAGAGCAATATGGACCAACATGAAGCACTTTCTTCTCACTGCCCAGTTTGCATTTGAGTTGAAAGCTGTAAAAGATAGATTATTCGACTGCAAATAGGATGCATGATCTTAGCATATTTAATTATAGTTTGTTGTCTTTTCAATACCATCCGCATCAGTACCTGATTCTCAGTTTTCCCGTCCAACGCCATACACTATATGCTGGCGAGTTTCAAGTGTTAACTTCTTATGTAGCTCCCTGTTTGCTTTACTGTTTGGTACTTTGTAATAGACCAAGATTTGTAACTTGAGATAAGCCATTGTTGTTTTGAGTCGTCATGCATAAATAAAAGCAGCACCGCAGGCCTAAGTCAAAAGATTAAACAAATTTAAATCTAAAACGTATTAGTGCAAGTTCAAAAACTTCAAAATATTCACGTCTAAATAACAAGTATTTACTTTGCTCTAAAAATATTATAATTTGTTGCGATGTTATTTTCGATTTGCGTCTGTTTTTCGTTTTAATTAGCACCAAGTTTATATTAATTTATATCCAGCTAACATTAATTCGCAACGAGCTTATATTAATTCGCAACGAGTTTATATTAATTTGCTTGCTTTGACTTGTATCAAGTATATATTAATTTGCATAGAGTTTATATAATTTGCTTCAAATTCCACTGAGGTCGACTTGGTTTTTCTTACTTTCGGGGTCAATGAAATAAATACCAGTCGAGCACTGGGGTTGATGCCCCTAACTTCAAACTTTCAGGTCTTGTGCCTATAGAAGAAAGGATCCAGTTTGTATTAATTTGTATCGAGTTTATATGAATTTGCATCCAGTTTATATCAATTTTCATCTAATTAGTATTAATTTGCATAGAGTTTATATGAATTTGCATCGAGTTAATGTCAATTTGCATCTAATTAGCATTAATTTGTATAGAATTTTTACAAAATTTGTGCCACAAAATGATAATGTCTAAATTTCCGAGACGAGTCGCTAACATAATCATTTCCTAGATCATTAATCTCATCTTTACGGTATATATTTGTAGCGTATAGTTATTATTTGTGATGACAGTCTTTATAATGTCTCTTTACACAGAACGGCTGACATTTGCAACGATAAAAGAGAAGCGTCGTTGTTTCATTGAATTTCAGTCGCATTTGTTTGTGGAATTGCCTCAAGCGGGTTATGTCTTGATTCAAGAATTATAGGAAAAGATAATCATGAGGTAAGTGACCTTCTATGTGTCTATCACTCCCACCTCTGTCTCCTTCTTCTGTCTCACATATCAATTATATACAATAAATAGTTATGCCTACTTTACTAGTCGCTTGTTCAAATCTAGTCGAGGTTCACGTATATTATCTAGGAAAGAAATAAAACATTTAGTGACGATCAAAGATCAAACCTATCTAAGAGCACAATAGTTAGAAAATGCTTTTAATATATGTTTTAAAGGTGCAGCTGTGATCATGTGTTAAGAAGCTTGCTTCTCAACCACATGGTCTCGGGTTCAGTCCCACTGCGTGGCACCTTCGGCAAGTCTTTTGATACTATAGACTCGGGCCGACCAAAACCTTGTGAGTTGATTTGGTATAGTAACACAGGAATGGATGGTTGAAAATTTTTATGATCCCATAACCCCTAACATTTGGCCTCCTAATTCCCCAGTTGACTATTACACGTGGAGCATTGTTGAGAGAGGTCAATGAACACACCCATAGCACCAAAGATTCTTTGAAAGCTGCCATAATCAGAGTAATGTCTAAAATGAACCAGGACCACTTGATTCGAGCATGTAGATGATCTATATCTCATATAGAAGCAGATGAAGATGAAGGTGGCTTTATTGGATAACATTATAGGAAAGGAGGTTGTTTATTTTTATCCTCGTAATATTTTTTTATAAATAAAGCTATTATCTGTTATTATATAACTCTCTAAACATAAATCTGTCCTCAAATATCTTACGCACCCTTTGTATGTATATACACACACACATTTGAAAGTCTTTGTAAAAATTGGTTAATACAGCGAGTTTTTCCTAGTGTGTGTGAGCGCTTTCGATTAACCTTTTCAAACACGCATGTTCTTGGTTAATGAAATAGGAAGCTGTTATTGTAGTAGTAGTAGTAGTAGTAGTAGTAGTAGTAGTAGTAGTAGTCGTTGTTTCCGGTTTTCATGAATTATTCTTCCTTTGTCTTTCATAGCTAGTCATAAACATCCTTTTATCATTCTTTATTATATGGAGTGTTGGGTATTTTGGTTTAATTCAGGATTTAGAATTCTTATAAAGTATTCTTTATGTGTGTGTGTGTGTGTGTGTGTGTGTGTGTGTGTGTGTGTGTGTGTGTGTGTGTGTGTGTGTGTGTGCGTGTGTGTGCGTGTGTGTGTAAGAATTCGGTGTTTGGGCGCTTTTACTGACGATTCGCAATTTACGAATTTATGATGAAATCGCGTGTGTATGCATATGTATATAATTGATAGATAGATAGATAGATAGATAGATAGATAGATAGATAGATAGATAGATAGATAGATAGATAGATAGATTAGATTAGATAGATTAGATTAGATAAGATTAGATCAGATAGATTAGATTAGATCAGATAGATTAGATTAGATAAATATTTGTGCGTATGTGTGTGTAAGTATATACACATGCGCACACACGCACACACGAACATGCACACCGCAAAATAGATAAAATAAAAAGACAAAGCTGAGCCTAGCAAGATTTGATGTGAAACCGTAAATGTACGTAACTACGTAACTCGGACGCATTTTGTCCGGCATCCCTACTGATTTTGTTATTCTATTTAGCCAAAGCGCCAATAATGGTTTTAAATTTCGGCACAAGGCCAGGAATTTTAGAAGTGGGGATTAGTCGATTGCCTCTACGCCTGTACTTCTAAAAAAAATAATAAAAGTATCTTTCATTTTTCATCTTTCCCTTGTTTCAGTCATTTGATTGAGACCATGCTGGAGCACCACCTTCAAAGTCGAACTAATCGACCCTAGGACATTTTATTTTTAAGCCTAGTACTTATTCTATCGGTCACTTTTTGCCGAGCCGCTAAGGTGTGGAGGACATAAACACACCAACATCGGCTGTAGGCAGTGATAAGGGATTAATGCAAACACAAAGACACACACACATATAACAGGATTCTTTCAGTTTCCTTCTACCAAATTCACTCACTAGGCTTTGCTTGCATGTGGACTTGGTAGTAGAAGACACTTGCCCAAAATGCTTTGCAGTGGGACTGAACCCCGAACCTGCGCCTAATAACAATGAGGATAATTATAATAATCCCTTCTACTAAAGGCACGAGGCCTGAAATTTGAGGGGAGAGGGCAAGTCGATTACATCAACCCCAGTGCTTAACTGGTATTTATTTCATCGATCCCAAAAAGATAAAAGGCAAAGACGACCTCTGCGGAATTTGAACTCAGAACTTGCTGATGGATGAAATGCTGCTAAGCTTTTTGCCTGGCGTGCTAACGAATCTGCCGGCTCGCCTCCTAATAATAATAAAATACACCAAACACAGAATCTTAAAAGGATATAAGAAAACTTGACAAAACTTCATATATTGCGATTTTTTGAAGCACTTATTTTATCAACTCTATAAGGATGAAAGACAAAGTCGATCACGGCAGAATTTGAGATCAGAACTTAAAATCGGATAAACTACCAGTGAGCATTTTGTCCGGCGTGCTAACGATTCTGCAAGCTCGCTGCCTTTCCAAAGTACCAATAATAAAAAAACGATCTCTACAGACTGTCAACCAAACTGACAATGTTATAAATCATACGCCAATAGTTGATCAAATTATGAAAAATAAAGCCACATTTTCCCTTTTCCCCCGTTGCTAAATCCATTTATTTTTATGTCCTTCTTGACAGGCGAAACATCACTGCCGTCTGATTAAAAACAAGATGGCGTTAAGTACACTTCCGCAACTTTCTGGGTGTTTCTACATACTTCTGGATGTTTTCTGCAGTTAGCACAATGACGCGCGTTTTTTTTTTTAATGTATATTTGTTTCTAAATCTCGCTACAAAAATTATTATTGTCTGCGAGAAGATTTCTGAAGCACAGTCCAGCTTACCAGGATGTAGTCATGAAATACTAAATTTCAATCAACAACTGCGAGACAATAGACTGAAAAAATTAACTCGTTCTTGTTACATAGCAGCATTTCTTCCGGTTTTATATTCCGAGTTCAAATTCTGCCAGGGTCGACCTTGTCTTACAGCCTTTCGGGATCGACAAAATAAGTAATCAACAGTTCCCCTGCTCTCAAATTTCAGGGCTTGTGCCTATAGTAGGAAAGGTTATCATTTTTGTTATTAAGGAGACAAGTAGACAGAAACGTTAGCATGCCGGACGAAACGCTTATCGAAATTTCTTCCGTCTTTATGTTCTGAGTTCAAATTCCACCGAGGTTGACTTTGCCTTTCAGGATTGATAAATTAAGTACCAGTCAAGTACTGGGGTCGATGTAATCGACTAGTCCCCTTCTCCACAATCTCAGGCCTTGTGTCTATAGTAGAAATGATTACTATTATTATTATTGTTGTTGTTGTTGTTGTTGTTGTTGTTGTTGTTGTTGTTGTCGTCATTGTTGTTGTTGTTGGTGCCATTATTATTATTATTATTATTATTATTATTATTATTATTATTATTATTATTATTATTATTATTATTATCATTAAAGCAGCGAGCTGGCACAATTGTTATCACGCCGAGCAAAATGCGTATCGGCATTTCGTCTGTCTTTACGTTCTGACTTCAAATTCCGCCGAGTTTAACTTTGCCTTTCATCCTTTCGGGGTCGATAAAACAAGTACCAGTGAAACAATGGGGTCGACGTAGTAAGCTCATCCCCTGCCTCCAAAAACTGATGCCCTTGTGAAAAATTTGAAACCATTATTATTATTATTATTATTATTATTATTATTATTATTGATTACTATTATTATTATTATTATTATTATTATTATTATTATTATTATGATTATTATTATTATTATTATTATTATTATTATGATGATTATTATTATTATTATTATCATCACCACCACCATCATCATCGTCGTCTTGTTTACACGTGTCTGCGTCGACTCCGAAAGGTTTGTTGAATTTTGTTGGAAATGATTTGTTTACTCTGTTTAATTTTTCTTAGAGCTTAACATTAGAACTCGCATCCCAGTTCGCTTGTGAAGAGGAGGACTGCAAATTATGTTCTAAGTTATGTTCTCAGTTAAAGCCAACTATTTCAATAAGGAGGTAGCAGAAGAGCCTGATACCGCTACCAGTCTCATTAGAGAGCAGGGACTCGAGAACAACAGCAATAACATAAGCAGCATCAGCATTGCTAGTGGAAAAAGCGTTCTGTTCGCGAAAGTAGAAGAGAAAATTTCAAAGCTCAACTAGTTCAAAGCTCAACTAGTTCAAAGCTCAACTAGTTCAAAGCTCAACTAGTTCAAAGCTCTACTAGTTCAAAGCTCAACTAGTTCAAAGCTC
>NC_068985.1:111941200-111941945 GCF_001194135.2 Octopus bimaculoides
GTGATAGATAGATAGAGAGACAGACAGACAGACAGACAGACAGACATATAGCTCGCTCCGGCCAGTCATGGTATTAGCTGTCAGTAGCCAAAGAATCGACAGGCCAGCAACAGGCATGCAGGCAGACAGACAGATACTTCACTAGCAGTGAGCACTTTCACTTCTGACAGCTAATAGCATGATAGTGCCGAAGCAACGCTAACGGCAACAACACTAACAATGAAAGCAAAAGGCACCGGAGGGGGTGATGCATACCCTACACGCAGATAAGTTTTTTTTCGCGAAAACGTTAAAAACGAATTGGCAAAGGAATTTGAATGTTATTTTAGGGGGCGGGGTGAATTAAAATTAAGAAAAAATAACATAAAATGGATCAAATGTACTGTAGTTCGTTGTAGGATTTAAATAATATGACGACTTGCTTATCGGCAAATTTGTAAGTTCAATTTTTTTTTTTTTAATTTATTTTATTTTAAGTATCACCATTATAAGTATCTATATTCCGGTGAAGTTGAGAAATCAACTTGAAAATAAACGAAACCCTCAAATCGATCACTGTACACACGCACATACATACGCAGAGACGCATATCTATGCATGTATTTATGTATGTTTGAAGATAATCAAACTAAATTTTCATCATTTCAAGCCACTTGCCCAATGAGTATTTCTGCCAAATTTGGTGAAAATCCGTTCAGCCGTTTTGCAGTAATTTTGCAAACACACAGACCAACAGACTGAGACG
>NC_068985.1:111941955-111943344 GCF_001194135.2 Octopus bimaculoides
ATTTTTTTTTTTTTTTTGTAGCGATGGCTGCAAAATCAATGCAATATTTTTCGCTCTCGCTAAGCGATTAAGAGGCACGTCTCTCAGAAGCGAAGAAACTTGTGAAGTTGAATGGGATGAGGGTACAAGTTACTATCACAGCCGAATCAACGTGTATCGGTTAAAACCAGACGCTTAGAAGCAGTGATACACACCCGGGTGGAAAGAACTCTGAAAGAAATATAGTCAAACACAGATCATGTGAAGAGGGCAAGACAGTTCGGGAGCGTAAAGACCCCCCCCCTTCAAGAGAGAATCACTCGTATTGAATTCACCTTCTACATAAGCTATTTAAGGAGACAGACGTCACGTTAAGATGGAGAGCGTTTCGCCTGAGTTAGACATTTGATGGTTGCTGGCGTGTGTCAATCTAGAGGGTAGTGAAACCCCACTTGAAGTGAAGCGAAAAGATAGGACGTGTTGGTCAGAGACCACTGTAGATATCCTCCTCTGGATCGAACTGGAAGAGGAGCAAAAGATTCAAGAACAAATCCACCTACCCCACAGTTTAGATTTTTATTGTAGCTGCTGTGATTTTCTTGTTGTTGTTGTTGTTGTTGTTGTTGTTGTGGTGGTGGTGGTGGTGGTGGTGGTGGTGGTGGTGATGATGAAAGCGATGTCGATGATGACAAGGACGTCGACGACGACGACGATGATGATGACGATGATGAGGACGATGATGATGATAACGACATCGACGAGGACTACAAGCGAAGTCGAAGAGGACAAGGCACAGACGGCCAGGATGACAATGACGACGACGATGACAATGATGATGATGACGAGGATAATGATCAAAATGGTGATGACGACGGCGATAATAGTGATGACGATGATGATAGCGATGACGATGACGACAACGACGTTGATACAACTGTTAATCTATTTGGTGCTATCATTACAGAATATGATATTATTTTTCATGTTATTGTGAGTGTTGTTATTTGTTAAAATGAACACAACATACAAGACATGCATTTACTTGTAATGAATCTTTGACATACAAACTAAAAGAACACACACCCAAACACAAATATGTGCACATCGCTGCATACTTACACAAGCTCACATGGTATCTCATTCATTCTCTCTCTCTCCCCCTCTCTCTCTCTCCATCTCTCCGCGCCCACGTACATAAATATTCATTTACACATCTTACTGCAGACAGGAAAGCAAGATTATAAAAGCAAGGCTATCTCACGGTCACTCACTCATTCTATCTATGTATCTATCTATTTATCTATCGATTGATCGATATATCAGTCTGTCTGCTTATTTATCTATCTCTTCTTTGAGTCTGTCCAACTATCTATCCATCCATCTATATACCTATGTATAAGCATATATATG
>NC_068985.1:111945241-111946214 GCF_001194135.2 Octopus bimaculoides
GTGTACTCTTAACGTAGTTCTCGGGGATATTCAGTGTGACACAGTGTGACAAGGCTGGCCCTTTAAAATACAGATACAACAGAAACAGGAAGTAAGAGTGAGAGAAAGTTGTGGTGGAAGAGTACAGCAGGGTTCGCCACCATCCCCTGCCGGAGCCTCGTGGAGCTTTAGGTGTTTTCGCTCAATAAACATTCACAACGCCCGGTCTGGGAATCGAAACCGCGATCCTATGACCGCGAGTCCGCTGCCCTAACCACTGGGCCATTGCGCCTCCATGATATTTTACATAGGCAGACCGTAATTGTTACTTTCCTGCTCCTAATATTTTATTAATGACTTGTAAGGATGCAGTATTTCGTTATGCAACCATAATATAATATAAGGTATGTTAAACGATTTTATAAGCCAATACCGTGTTCTACAGTGTTAGCAGTACTCTTTACATCGCTTGTTAAGGTTATCTATACAGATATTCTACAGAAATTAGCACTGATTTTTGTTACGACGTTTCGTATCGTGGACGTCGGGTGTAAACAAACAATGAAATCAAAGATGAAAAAAGGGTAATGGGCGTATTTGCCATATTTCGTGGGGGTTTGCCCCTTCATTAACACCCATCTAACTCTTTAATCATCTATTGCTTATATAACCACTAAATACAGCGGTGAACGTTATTTGATGTACTAATTTTATATAGATGTTTTCGATCTAGTTTGGATTCTTTGCCATCAAATTTGAATTCTCTTGCCATCAAATTTGATGGCAAAGAATTCATTTGACTGTGGCCATGCTGGAGCACCGACTTAAGTCGAGCAAATTGACCCCAGGACTTATTCTTTGTAAGCCTAGTACTTATTCTATCGGACATTTTTGCCGAACCGCTAAGTTACGGGGAGGTAAACACACTAGCATCGGTTGTCAAACGATGTTGAGGGGACAGACAAACAAACACATAAACAAAACTAACATATAT
>NC_068985.1:111947530-111948521 GCF_001194135.2 Octopus bimaculoides
TATATATATATATATATATATATATATATATCAGGTGTATTAACCGAGAGATCAATGGTTCTAGTCATGCCACTGACAGGCTGCTATGTGAACGACTTCCTTTGTACCAATCATTACGAAGACTTGTTGCTGTTGTTCCGGTTAGCTCCGATTAGGCACAGGTATGGCTTGGCTATAGAGCAGTGCTTCTCAACCTTTTTACTCTTGCATAACCGCATAACCCTTAAAATAAATTACATGACTCAAGGAACCCCTGCACAAAAAAAAAATTATATACCATATGTTTCTCATATTTTTTCATTGTAGTTCACGTGGTAAATATCATATATATTAATATCCCTAAGGGTTGTTATATTTTTATGATGACATAATAGGTTAAATAGGAGGATGTCTGTATTACAATATTTACAATAACCAACAATATGTTATGCATACATAGTAATATTACGATCATGAAATTAGCATTAGCTTATCTCACTCTTTCTCGAGGAACCCCTAGGAACCTTTGTAGAACCCTGAGGTTCCGGGGAACCCTGGTTGAGAAACGCTGCTATAGAGTCAAAAAGCTCACTTTGCAACCACATGCTTTCAGGTTCAGTCGGCCCGAAGCTGTAGTAGACGACATTTGTCCAAGGTGCCACGCAGGGGGACTGAACCCGGAACCACGTTGTTGGGAAGCAAGCTTCTTACCACACAGCCTCTCCTGCGCGCGTGCCAAATTAAAAAAAAAAAAACAAACTTAAGTGCTGGGATCGATTTATTCTACTAAAACCCTTCAAGGTAGTGCTCCAGCATGGCTGAATTCCAAATGACTGAAAAAGATTAAAGATAAAAGTTTTTTAAAAAAAACATGGCGAAATTATCACAGCTTGAACGTCTTTGAACATAGTTCTGTTTGATCAAACCTGACCTGGAGATAGACAATATGACTAACTACACTTCATATATTTTAATTACGATTGGATAGATAGTTAAGCTCGGACGCTTTTTT
>NC_068985.1:111949185-111951004 GCF_001194135.2 Octopus bimaculoides
CGTCTGCCGTTACGTTCTGAGTTCAAATTCCGCCGAGGTTGACTTTGCCTCTCATCCTGTCGGGGTCGATAAATTAATCACCAGTTGAGTACTGGGGTCGATGTAATCGACTTAATCCCTTTGTCTATCACTCTATGTTTAGTCCCCGCTAAGCCTATTGCCCGGCTTGCTAACGATTCTTATTTCTTTATTGCCCACAAGGAGCTAAACATAGAGGGAACAAACAAGGACAGACAAAGGGATTAAGTCGATTACATCGACCCCCCAGTGCGTAACTAGTACTTAATTTATCGACCCCGAAAGGATGAAAGGCAAAGTCAACCTCGGCGGAATTTGAACTCAGAAAGTAACAGCAGACGAAATACCGCTAAGCATTTCGCCTGGCGTGCTAACGACTCAGCCTGCTCGCTGCCTTCGAAAGAGAAAATATTTATTTCTTTATTGCCCACAGGGGACTAAACATAGAGTGATAGACAAAGGGATTAAGTCGATTACATCGACCCCAGTACTCAACTGGTGATTAATTTATCGACCCCGACAGGATGAGAGGCAAAGTCAACCTCGGCGGAATTTGAACTCAGAACGTAACGGCAGACGAAATACCGCTAAGCACTTCGCCCGGCGTGCTAACGTTTCTGCCAGCTCGCCGCCTTCTGAGTTCCAAATAATGGCAATGCTGAAACGTACGTAGGAATTAAATATTTGTACTAGTATTTATCTCAATTGTCCACTCTGTGTGTGTGTGTGTGTGTGTGTGTTTGTGTGTGTGTGTGTGATGGACTCTCGTTGTATTCGACGCATGAGAACCAAAGAAGTTTACTTCATTTTTACTCCACATTTTAATGATTGTGTCATCTGTGAGACACCAGACCTGCTTTGTTTTTGCAAACCAGACCGCATCCGTCACACGGTCTTTTGACCTTGCTTTCGACCACCGAGGTGCTCCATCCTTTTGTTGACATGATTCTTGATACCATTTTGACAGCGTTTCCTCAATCTGTTATGACCAGCAGCACATTCCTCAAATTCTGTTGCTTTTATTCCACTATGCTTGTTATTAATTTCAAATTTTGGCACAAAGTTAGTGATTTCGGGGACGAGGTAAGTCGATTACATCGACCCCAGTGCTCAGCTGACACTTATTTTATCGACCCCGAAAAGATGAAAGGCAAAGTCGACCTCGGTGGAATTTGAACTCGGAACGTAAAAACAGACGAAATGCCAACTAAGCATTTTGCCCGATGTGCTAACAATTCTGCCAACTCGCCACCTCAGTATGTTCTTGCAACATCAAGAACGAGTTGGTTGTCAAGATCATGGTGTTCGGGTATCCTCCGAGCGAATCACTGAGAAACCCATGCGCCTGGTTCCAGAGCCGTCTTGAGGCCGTGATTGAAGTCGAGGGCAGGTACTTTTTGAGCAAACTGTTATTTCCTACCCATAATCTAACTGATATGTTAAAAAAAATTTTTAAATACATCTATTTTTGAATGGGATATTATGTTTTCATTTCCATTTGAGCAAACTCTCAAATTTAACTCGAACACCTGGTATGTATTCTACAAACACCAGTCAATGTCTTAGAGTGAGATTCAGTGAAGAATGTTAGAATGGATTGAATGATGTATGAAAAAAAAAAAAAAAAAGAGAGAGAGAAAATTGCTGAACGAATTGAAATCTTTCTCTTTGAAAAATTAAATGAAAAACCTATCAACATTCTACAGTGACGAAAGAGATCGAAGGAAAGGGGAATAATTTCAATAAATTATGAATTAATTTTAAGAATTAAATTCTCTAATACTCTCTCTCTCTCTCTCTC
>NC_068985.1:111951275-111952732 GCF_001194135.2 Octopus bimaculoides
ATATATATATATATATATATATATACGTATTTGTGTATGTTTGTATGTATATATGTATATGCACATATGTATGTATGTACGATTGAGAGTCTGTGTGTGTGTCTGCATGCGTATTTAAACGTAAACACACACAGTTGAACAGATGCACAAAATCATGTATATATATACATACATATATATATATATATATTATTTTGCTTAAAAGAGTTCCAACACTGTCTGTTTTTTATGTTTTATTTATATTCCTGCAGAACTAATGTGGGGTATAGAATATGGAATATACAATATATAATATAATATACAATATATGAACTGTTTGTATACACACACACATAAACAGCAGCGAAGCACACACACTTGTGTGCTAAAATGATATGCACACCCACTGAGTTCACTATATGCACACATGCACAAACGCACATATATATACACACACACACACATACACATATGTTCACACACATGTACATATACTCTTATATGCATCCACGAAATCGATTCAAATAACCACGAAATCCCCAAGAGCCGTCTTGACTTAAAAAGAAAGAACTTTGCTACTTCGTTATTGACCGGTTTGAATTCTGTAAAGGAATGACAAAGAAAAAATTGATAAAATCCCTCTCAAAAACAAAACAAAACAAAAAACACATACAAAAAGACATAAAGATTTTAGTACATTTTGGACAAGCGTAATTTGCATAATTAAAACTAAATGAAGCAAGAGGAAATAATTTAAAGGGCTGAGTATCATGAATTGATAATTAGGTTAAAGTGACTGTACTTAATTATTCATCATCATCATCATCATCATCATCATCATCATTATCATCTTTGACATTATAGTCGCGAGTCCTAAGGTTACCCAATTTCTATAACGTATAAGAGGAACGAGATTGCAACAGCCCTCTCGAACGGGACGCCAGTATGCCGCAGGGTTACTCATTTACAGGTGAGTGGGCTGAGGCAAGATGAGATGAAGTCTTTCGCTCAAGACAACAACGCATCGCCCGGTCCGGGATTAAAACCCACGATTGTCACGATCGTGATTGCAACACATTAAACGGTTAGAAACGCGTTTTCACCGAATTTAGTTCGCAATAAAGTCTTAATTTATATTTCTTTCTAAGATAAAGAAAGAGATCACGCTGTAGCGGTATAGTTAGCAACTCTGAAAGAGAAAACATCTACTCACAGCTAAATTGGTACCTAAAGCAATTTACGAAATTATAATATATGCCACCATGTCATACCTACATGAGATTGATGGCGGTAGTTCATACACATACACACACAAATTACCTGCCTCTGGATATCTTCTAACAAAGACGGTACCCACACAAGTAATCTCCAGGAGTGCCATCGGATTTAATTATCCCTTAGTTGCTTAAACACTTCTAGCCTATCGCTTGAATGTTTAAACAATCCTAGCTTATACCTATATATATATATATATATAT
>NC_068985.1:111954213-111954443 GCF_001194135.2 Octopus bimaculoides
TGTGTGTGTGTGTGTGTGTGTGTGTGTGTGTGTGTGTGTGTGTGTGTGTGTATACATACATACATATATGCATTCATGGACGCATACATACATACATACATACATACATACATACATAGCAGAACAAGCAACTGGGAAGAAGGGGGTGTAGACATGTGCCGAGGTTAATCAATAAAACTGTAATGTCAGAGGTGCGAGAGCATAGGAGGAACCTAGTTTCAATGTGACTA
>NC_068985.1:111954453-111954722 GCF_001194135.2 Octopus bimaculoides
ATGTGCCGAGGTTAATCAATAAAACTGTAATGTCAGAGGTGCGAGAGCATAGGAGGAACCTAGTTTCAATGTGACTAGACTACAAGAAAGCCTTTGACTTTATTCCCCACTCATGGATGCTAGAAGCCCTTCAACTTGTTAAAGTTCCAGTGAGAATAGTCAAAGCCATAACTGACCTGACTTTATCGTGGGCCACCATCTTGAAATTAAACACAAAGAGTGACTGTATTATCACCGATAGGTTACTGTATCGCAAAGGCATATTCCAA
>NC_068985.1:111954732-111956174 GCF_001194135.2 Octopus bimaculoides
AGAGTGACTGTATTATCACCGATAGGTTACTGTATCGCAAAGGCATATTCCAAGGAGACAGCCTCTCTGTGATGTTGTTTATACTTTCTGTAAACCCCTTGTCATTCATGTTAAGGATGTCTGAAGGATATCTGACTGGTTCACATAAAAAAACAGAAATACCAAAACTACACACTGTTTCTTTGTGGATTACTTTATGAAAAGAATATGCATGAGATGAAAAAGAGCCTTGACCTAGTTACAACATTCTCAAAGGATGTAGGATTGGAGTTTGGTCAGGATAGATGTTGTTATACGGTTGTGAAAAGAAGGAAAACTATAAACCAGACTAGTAACATCTCCATGAATGATTTGACTGTTTCTCCCGTTTCTGACGAGGAATGTTACAGCTGTCTAGGGGTGGATGAAAATAGAACCGGTTCTTTCAATATTGGCAAGAAATCTTGAAATAAACTGAATAATGACATACATACATACATACCAGTAAACCACATGTGTAACTACCAAAGAAGTAGACCTCAATATCGTTGGGAATAAACGACTAAATTTTAAAATAACACAGGCATTTAATACCTATGTTCAGAACTCCAAGTTTCTGGATAGCATCGACTGCGATTTTATTCTATTTTCGCTGTCGCTCCTCGTTTATCGTAACGTATTTAACACGTGTGTTTTTCTTGTATCAAACACTCTACGACAGCTAAGAAACGATAAGAAAAATCGAATAAAACTGTATTCGATGCTATCGAGAAACTCGGAGTTCTTAATCTATGTGTTACATGCTTGATAAGATAAGCGTTAAATTTACGGTCTTAAAGGGAAAATATACAAACATGTTGAGTAAATATTGAAATTAGTAGTGTACTTTCCGTTTCCTTTTTCATGTCTTCGATGTACTTCAATATAGTGGCATATTTGTCTGGTTAAACTATGGTAGAACCTGAAGATTTGAGGGATTCAATGCAACATATTGCTTAATCTTATAAATATTTCATGTCTATATTTATGCCTAATTGTATGATGCTATGTCACAATAATTTTTTTAATGAAACATTTGTAGGTAGACATTAAATTCCATTTGCCTGTTTTATCATGTGTGTTTGCGTGTGTGTCTCTGGGTGCGTGTGTGTGTGCGTGTGTACGCGCGTACACACGTACATACGTCTGTGTATGTGTTTGTGTATGTGTGCATGTTCGTCTGTGTATACGTGGAGATGCTGAAAAGTTCCTGGCTTTAAGGGTCTTACGAAAGGCCTGGTTGGAGGCCCAACCTTCCAATTTCTTTTACAGAGCTTAGAAAAACTGAAAGACCGCAATGAGTGCGTGAATCTGAGAGGGGAATATGTTGAATAAAATCATAATTAATTGATCCTCCCGTATTTTCTTTTGCCTAAAGCCAGGAATTTTTCAGTACCCTTGTATGTGTGTATATATATATATAT
>NC_068985.1:111956506-111957002 GCF_001194135.2 Octopus bimaculoides
AGAGAGAGAGAGAGAGAGAGAGAGAGAGAGAGAGAGAGAGAGAGAGAGTGAGACACAACGAGTAACAGATTCATTCTATGATGGCTATATCCAAACAGAGGTTAAATGAAATGACATTCAATATCGATATTTCACACTATCAAAAATTGGAACAGACTAATCAAATTAATGATGTTTATTTCAACAGTTTTCAAAAGCTTCCTTCTGCAAACTCGCACACACACAAACATTCAGACACACACACACACACACACACACACACACACATACTTGATATTACGTCAATATATGCATTACCAGTATGTCATGCCAAACGGTGGTTTAGCTTGTTTTATCTATATGGACTTTATATATTTAAATGTTCGAATGTTTATGTAAGGCATGTGTGTGTGTGTCTATCTACTATATATATATATATATATGTATGTGTGTGTGTGTGTGTGTGTGTATATATACATGTATATATATATATAAATATATATATATATATATATAT
>NC_068985.1:111958935-111961895 GCF_001194135.2 Octopus bimaculoides
ATATATGCATATGTGTGTTTTTGTGTATGTATGTGTGTATGTATGTATATATGTATGTATATATATATATATATATATATAAACATATTATTGTATAAGAATTTACAAGTGTGTGTATATATGTATATTAGTGTATGTATTTCTAAATAGATTTAATTGTATGAGTATGTATGTATATATGTATGCATTATATATGTATGCATTTATGTGTGTGTATTTGTGTATGTATGTCCCTGTATATACATATCAACTTATATATATTTTTTTTTAAGTATTAAAACAATACTAAACAAACTTAGATACTACTTCGAGCTAACGAGGGAGCCTTTATCAATGCCAATGGCGGGAAACCTTTTTAATACCAGTGATGAATTTCAGGCAAATAAGAACTTGTGAGGACTCACCTTAAATATGGAAAATTATGAATTTTTGATTTTAGAAACTTATGAAACGCAAATTATATTAAACTATTATAGCTGCTTCGTCAAAAATTACGATATTTTTAATCAAATATTTTGGAATTTGATAATAAATATCTACATTGACAGACTTCCCTCATTCTTGATAAAGACGTTTTATAACGAATCCTATGTTACATGGATAGGTTATAATCAAACTTCATTTACAAAAATGGTATATTCTGTCAATGTAGAATAATTATACATATTTTTTATACACTTGTTGTTGTTGGCACTCCGTCGCTTACGACGTCGAGTGTTCCAGTCGATCTTGAGGAGTACATGGAACAAATAGTGGCTGCAATAAGGGTGGAGCGCTTGCAGAAAACAGCACTGCTTGGAACTGCTCGAATACTCTGGGTAGTGCTCGAAAAATAAGGGGTTTTATCTCAGTTCACTGGTAGTGGAACAGCTGATACCGTAGTACATCTCCAACGTTAGAAGCTGCGCAAAGGCAATAACAATAATAATAATAATAATAACAATAATAATAAACCTTTCAACGTTAGGCACAAGGCCTGAAATTTTGCGGGACGGGACTAGTCGATTATATCGACCCAAGTGTTTCACTGGTACTTAATTTATCGACCCCGAAAGGATGAAAGGCAAAGTCGACCTCGGCGGAATTTGAACTCAGAACTTGAAGACAGGCGAAATGCCGCTATGCATGTTACTTTTGTCCTTCGTCATCGTTGCTTCCTTCACAGTGTGTTTTCTATCCTGGCCCTGTTGTTGTTGTGGTTGTTATTGTAATCGTTGTCATCGTCATCATCGTCCTTCTAATTACTGCTATTTCTTTTTTTTTTATGTTGTTGTTATGCTGACGTCACTCTCATCTTTCTTACTACAAATTGTTATTATTATTGTTGTTGTTGTTGTCACTGCAGCTATATGCAGATTTTTGCTGCTGTTGTTTAACGTCAGCGTCATCGTTGGCATCGGTTTCGTCGCCGTCGCTATAGTCGTTGTCATCATCGTCTTCATCGTCTTCATCGTCTTCATCGTCTTCATCCTCATCATCCTCATCATCGCTGCCGTTGTTATTCTTGTTATTGCTGTTGTTGCTACTGTTGTCATTGTAGTCGTTATTGTTGTTCTCTCCGATATTATTTTAATAGCATCTTCAAAGAAACGACTCAGCAAAATATGGCACCTGGTAGTCTTAAGAAAATGGCGCAGATACACTTTTTATTTGTTTTCGTTCGTTCACTGTTCGTTTTCCTTCTTTCCTTTTATTATTTTTCTTTTGACTTCTGGAAAAAGAAGGGTCGGTTTTTCTTTCAATTACATTTATATATTTAAATTCTTTTTAAAGTGTTTTCTTTCTTTTCTCCCGCTTTAAGCTTCTTCATCACATTTAAGATTTTTCCCCAACGGTGTTGTTAATGGTGGCATTATTATTAATTTTTTTCCCCCTCAGTAGTCTTATTTCTTATACATGCTTTCAGCACGCAGTCAAGTACAGCTCTAGGTACCCCGGGTACGCGCAGTGCTAGGTTTTGTTTTCTATGTTCTATTGTATCGACCTTTGATGCATTGTATTGATCTTTAAATGCATATTCTCCGAGTGATATTTATACATTGCCTACCACTGATACTTTCCTTATATACTTCATCTATCTTTTTAAAATCTTTTACTTGTTTCAGTTATTGGACAGCGACCATGCTGGGGCACCGCCTTGAACAGTTTTGTCGAACAAATCATCATCAATACTTTATTTTTTTTAAAGTATGGTACTTATTATATCGGGTCTCTTTGGCTGAAACGCTACGGTTACAGGAACGTAAACAGACCAACACCGGTTATCAGACGACGGCGGTGGGGATAAACACAAACACAAGTACACGTTATACATACATACACGCGCACACACAAACACGCACAAACACAAACGTACACATTTACCTATCGATCTACTGAATGTGTCTGGGGGATGGAGTGAACGCGCGCGCGTGCGTGTGTATACGATGGCCTTCCATACATCTTCCATTTACCACATTCACTCACTAGGCATTGGTTGGCACGAGACGACAGTTGAAGACACTTGTCCAAGTTGCCACGCAGTGGGACTGAACCCGAAACAACATTGGTTGCAAAGCGAGTATCTTAACCACACAGCCATGATTCCGCCTGGGTAAAGTTTCACCCAAATCTTTCTGACCTACTTTTATTTCTTTGAGTATGTGTATATGCGCGCGCGCGCGCGCGTGGAGGCATATGTTATAATACGGACTGTTTCTATATATATATATTCAATCCTGCCGTTCTGAATTTGGATAATTTTTCCATTTATTTAGACATACATTTTCTAGCCGTAGACCTGGGTCAAGAAAAAAAACAAAACAAAACAAAAAAACATTTTGCACCTGGCACCTAAAATGTCGTCAGGTGTTCACTGCCCTCTACCAATCGGGTAATGCGATCGGTGGAATAATAATAATGATAATAATAATAATAATAATAATAATAATAATAATAATAATAATAATAATAATAATAAT
>NC_068985.1:111961914-111963098 GCF_001194135.2 Octopus bimaculoides
ACAACAACAACAACACATACCCAAAGAGAGCTAATAATGCCGATGTTGACAAAGCCCTTACCCATAAAATGGCTAATGGCTTCTGGCTTAAAATCAGAAACAGAAGTGCTTACCATAGCAGCCTACCAGCAAGACCCCAACATATTCAAGAACGGCAGCTGCCCAACATGTCGTGTACGTCAGTAACAAAATGAGACCATCGATCATGTTGTCTCCATGAGCAGTCTGCTTGCGCCTACAGAGTATCTCAACAGGCATGATAGAGCTGCACAATATATTCACTAGGTAATTTGCAAAAACTGAACCTGTCCCATGATAAAAACTGCTGGGAACACAGACCACCTCCATTGCTTGAAAATGATCACATCTCACACCTCTGGAACTTCACCATTCAAACTGACAGAAAGATAGACACAAATAGGCCAGATATTATTTATATTGAAAGACTTCAGACAAAAATCATGCCTCCACATCGATATGACTATCCCAATTGATATAAACGTATCTGTCAAGATCTACTAAAAACTGAGCAAGTATAAAGATCTTGAAATAGAAATTAGCAAAATGTAGAACCTGAAGACTAAAACAATACCTGTTATCATAGGTGTCTGAGGAATGATAGCAAAAGGGGCTGATTCCTGCCTAGCTCAGATACCAGAAGACCCCAAAATGGTAGAAATTCAAAAGATAGTGCTCATGGGAACTGCCCATATCCTACGTAAAATACTATGCAATCTCAAATTTTAAAACAAACCCATAATTTTCTTACGGTTTCTTAAACATTCTCTAGAACAAAACTATGTACAAAACCAAATATATGACACCCTAGGCAAAACACCAACACGAACTTCTAACTTGTTGTCTCTTGAGGTCTCTGGGTGAGACTTGGAGCCAACTTGCACAAATGTAAAGCAAAAGTCAAACATAAAATAATACCTATTGTCATAGGTGCCCTGGGAATGACAGCGAAACGGGCTGATTACTACCTAGCTCAGATACCAGGAAACCCCAAAATGGCTGAAGTTCAAAAGATAGTGCTCATGGGAACTGCCCTTATCCTACGTAAAATACTGTCTATGTGATCTCAAATTTTAAAGCAAACACATAATTTTCTTATGGTTTCTTAAACATTCACTTGAACAAAACTGTACAAATCCAAATATATGGTACCCTAGGCATAACAC
>NC_068985.1:111965321-111968465 GCF_001194135.2 Octopus bimaculoides
ATATATATATATATATATAAATGATCTCAAAGGGATGTATAATACTGGTGGTTACCGTGTTTCCTCTTAAATCGGTTTTCAATGCCGGCTAAACATAATGAATGTTGGTGATACCCGAGTTAATAACATCAGGTGCCTGATCATTGTGCTAGGACACCAGACGTGTTCAAAATGCTGTCTGGCATGCTCTCATCACATGAAACTAATAGTAAGACATAAGTTGTGTTTATTTTATAATATTTATTTTTTGTTGATCTTACCATCACGGAACAGTTATATATATATGTATATATATATATATATACATACATATATAAATCAATATAAACACCTAGGCGCAATGTGATACTCTAAAGGAAAAATTCAATCGTCACTGAGTGTGACTAAGGGGGCAGATGCATCTACTTTGCTAGAAATAAGAGTTAAAATACTCCTAATGCTGTAAGAAGAGCGCAAATATACACGTTTTTTTTTTGTTATTTTCTTACTGACCAGCATCATGTTTTTAAATTGTATAAAATGTGTAAACAGAGCCTGAATGATTGCTTTAAGGTATGTGGCGTATTATATAAATATGCCTGTTCAAGTATCGTAATACCATGAAACTATTAGTAGCTCTTTCGGTTGTGTATTTAAATTCATATTTATCTCTCACTGGATGGAGTATTTTTTCTGTTCATTCTACATCTATTGTATTTTAAAACTATGTGGTAAGAAGTTTGCTTCCTAACCACATGGTTCTGGGTTCGGTCCCACTGCGTGGCACTTTGAGCAAGTGTGTTCTACTATAGCCTCGGGCCGATCAAAGCCTTGTGAGTGGATTTGGTAGACGGAAACTGAAAGAAACCCGTCGTATATATATGTATATATATGTATGTGTGTTTGTGTTTGTGTTTGTCCCCCATCACTACCACTACCACCATCGCTTGACAACCAATGTTGGTCCCTGTAACATAGTGGTTCGACAAAAGACACCGATAGTATAAGTACCGGGCTTACGAAGAATAAGTCCAGGGGTCGATTTCTTAGACTAAAAGGTGCTGCTCTAGCATGGCCAGTCAAAATGACTGAAACAGATGAAAGAATAAAAGAATGTGTGTGTGTGTGCCTGTGTGTGTGTGTGCGTGTGTATGTGTGTGTGTGTGCCTGTGTGTGTGTGCGTGTGTATGTGTGTGTATGTACACACACAGTGATCAAGTATCCTTGCCGAGCCATAGGATCATAATGCCGGTTTCCCATATTCAACGATGCATATATTGCCTCCCTGGACGAAAAGCCGGCTCGTCTCAGGATAAGCCATTTTTAGCGGGTGAGTTGACTCGAGTAACGTGAAATGTGGTGTTTTGGATACAACGCATCACTGGATCCAACAAGTGAAACCACAGTCTTAAGCTCATGAGTGAGACACCTAACCTCTAGGTCACACACCTACACATACGTGTGTGTGTGTGTGAGAAAGAGTGAGCGTGAACGTATACATATACATGGATATATATGTGTGTGTGTGTGTGTGTGTGTGTGTGTGTGTGTGTGTGTGTGTGTACATATGTACACACACACATGCACACGCACATTATATACAATCTTATTGTAGAGATGCATATAAGTATACATATGAATGCGTGTAATGTAAATAAACAAACGAACATATATATATATATAGATAGGCAGAAGTGTTTGTGTTTGCAATTGCAGACATACTCATTGACATAATATATATGATATTACTACTAGTAAATGTAAATCTTTTATACATATACATACGAATACACACACACACACATATACATACATACATTTGTATCTCTATATTTATATAAGCTTTCACACATGTACCTATACACATGCACATGTGCATATGAGTGCATTGGTAAACATGTATGTATCTACATGTGTGTGTGTGGGTGGGTGTGTGTTTCTGTGTCTGTGTAGTGTATGTGTGTACAGACACATTAAGATGCAATCCGCTTGATTCATAATAGAGAGCACAAATGTACATACAAATAAATACATATGCATGAATGTATATGTGTATATATGTATATATGTACATACATGCACATAAACGTGTATGTAGGTATATGCACCTTTGTGTGTTTGCTGGTATGTATGTATAAATATATATATATATATATATATATATATATATATATATATGCATACATATATATATACATGCATATATATACACGCGCATACATACACATACAATAATGTATGCATATATTCGAATGATTGGATTGCAATCACGGTTCCATAACTAGGAATGCTCTTGGCTATTCATACGAAATACACTTAAAATTTTAATAAGGCGGCGGTGTCTGTGTGTCGGTGTATGCATATCTGTGGGAAAGAGAGAAATAATGCGTTTGTGACTATGTATATGTCTATACGAGAGCCTGTGTAAACACTTAAGTATGCATATAAATATGAATACATACATACATATATTTATATGTGTGTATATATATGTATATATCTGTATGTATAAATAAATATATATATATATATATATATATATATATATGTAAATATTTATATACATATACTCACATATACGTTTATACTTGAATACACACACACATATATATATACGTATGTGTGAATATATACATGTATATATGTATATATATATAAATATATATATGTGTGTGTGTGTGTGTGTGTGTGTGTGTGTGTGTGTGTGTGTGTGTATACATCTGGACAGACAAAGGGACGGACCGACGGACGGACAGACTGTCAAGCAGAGATAGATAGATAGCTAGATAGATAGATAGATAGATAGAGTGGTATGACCACAAATCTCAATCATTTCTCACACAGAGCATGCACGCACAAACACACACACACACACACACACAAACACACAAACACACACACACACATATATATAATTTTACATTAGAGATCTCACGTTTAAATTAAAGAAATTGCACTTTCGCTAAATGATACATGTTCTCCTCACCCTGTGTGTGTGTGTGTGTGTTAAGAAGTTTGCTTCCAACTACATTGTTGCAGGTTCAGTCCTACTGCATGACACCTTTGACAAGTGTAAACTGAGGCCAGCCAAATCTTGTGGGTGGATTTAATAAGCAAGGACGAAAAGAAGCCATTTCTTTATATACATATATATGTGTGTGTGTG
>NC_068985.1:111969478-111970555 GCF_001194135.2 Octopus bimaculoides
ATAACGAAATAGGTATTTCATCTGCCGCTACTTTCTGAGTTTAAATTTCGGCGAGGTCGACTTTGCCTTTCATGCTTTCGGGGGTCGATTGAATAAGTACCAGTTACGCACTGGGGTCGATGAAATCAACTAGACCTCTCACCTTGTTCCTATTGTAGAAAGGATTATGTAAAAGGAAAATGATGCATTTATTCAAAATTTCATTTCTTTACAGATAGTTCGGTAGCAATAATAATAGTCAACTACTTCACCAGAAGACTAAAACTAACAAAATGAATTCCCTCGGCAAAGTCGACCTCGGTGGAATTTGAACTCAGAACGTTAAGATAGACGAAATACCGCTAAGCATTTCGTCCGGCGTGCTAACAATTCTGTCAGCTTCTCGCCTTGTGATGGATGGATATTGTAGATGCTATGACAGTGAATCTGATGACAAGGGATGTTACGGAATGAGTGGTGTAATGGATGAATGTGGTGACTGATGAATGGAGTAATGGACAACTGTGGTGACTGATGAGTGGAGTAGTGGGTGATGTGGTGCATGTGGTAACAGATGAGTGGAGTGATAGGTGAATGTGGTGACAAATGAATGGTGTGATGGATGAATGAGGTGACTGATGTGTTGAATGATGGCTGAATGTGGTGACAGATGAGAGGAATGGTGAGAGAATGTTGTGAATTTAGTTACAGATGAGTGGTGTAACGGGGTCAGTGGTGTGAAGGACGAATATGGTGACTGATGAATGGATTAATTGATGAATGAGGTGACTGATGAGTAGAGTGATGGCTGAATGTGCTGATTGATGAGCAGTGTAATGGGTGATGTAGTGAATGTGGTACCAGATGAGTGGAGGGATAAGTGAATGTGATGATAAATGAGTAGTGTGGTGGATGAACTAAGTGACTGATGAGTGTAGTGAAGACTGAATGTGGTGACAGATGAGTGAAATGATGGATGAATGAGGTGACTTATAAGTGGGGAGATGGGGGAATGCAGAGAAATGTGAACTGTAGTGACAGATTAATTGAGCACTGGATGAATATGGTCACTGATGAGTGGTGAATGATTGATGTATG
>NC_068985.1:111971428-111973147 GCF_001194135.2 Octopus bimaculoides
GGTGACTGATGTGTTGAATGATGGCTGAATGTGGTGACAGATGAGAGGAATGGTGAGAGAATGTTGTGAATTTAGTTACAGATGAGTGGTGTAACGGGGTCAGTGGTGTGAAGGACGAATATGGTGACTGATGAATGGATTAATTGATGAATGAGGTGACTGATGAGTAGAGTGATGGCTGAATGTGCTGATTGATGAGCAGTGTAATGGGTGATGTAGTGAATGTGGTACCAGATGAGTGGAGGGATAAGTGAATGTGATGATAAATGAGTAGTGTGGTGGATGAACTAAGTGACTGATGAGTGTAGTGAAGACTGAATGTGGTGACAGATGAGTGAAATGATGGATGAATGAGGTGACTTATAAGTGGGGAGATGGGGGAATGCAGAGAAATGTGAACTGTAGTGACAGATTAATTGAGCACTGGATGAATATGGTCACTGATGAGTGGTGAATGATTGATGTATGTGGTGGCTTATGAGTGGAGTAATGTGTGAGAGTGGTGAACGAGGTGACAGATATGTATAAAACATCATCGTATTTATATGGCGAGGTTTATGAAGTTTAGCACACATAAAAGGTAAGTAGAGTATCTCCACCAGTAACCGACATTTTTTAGTTGTTGAGGTTGATCATGTTGTTGTTGATGATGTTCGTGCTGTTGTTTCTTGATATTCGTTTAATTTACTACTGATTCTAAAATATGGAATAAATTCCAACCGATGTACCTACCTACCTGTGTATCTACTTAGCATATTTATTTATTTATCTATCTATCTATCTATCTATCTATCTATCTATCTATCTATCTATCTATCTATCTATCTGGCTGGCTGTTGTGTCTAACAGTTTATCAGTCTATTTGTCTATCTCTCAGTCTATCTATTTATCTATCTGTCTACTGATCTATCAATCTATTTATCTATTTGATTGTCAGTCTGTCTATCTGCCTGTCTGCCTGTATATCTGTTTATCTATCATTTACCTATGTTTGACTGTCTGTTTATCTTCCACTCAATCAATTTGTTCGTCTATCTCTTTATGTATCAGTTTTTTTACCTATCTATCTATTTATCTATCTATCAAACTATTCGCCTGTCGACCTATTTGTTTTTCTGTTCATCTAACTGTATAACTATCTATCTATCTACCGCCGACTTATATCACTCTATCCATCTACCTACCTACTTATATCACTCAATCTATCTACTTACTTATATACCAAACTGTTTCTTTGTTTATCTAACTATTTAGCTATCTATCAAACAATCAATCTATCTATCAATCTATCTATCAATCAATTCCTCTTTCTGTCTATTCATTCACCTACCTACCTACCTACATATTTGTATGTACGTATGTATGTTAAAAAGGAAAGGAAGCTATTAGTTTCATATGTATATAAAACTCATATATTCCCTAGCTTTAAGCTAAACCTTTATCAGTAATGATCTGATCTAACACATGAGTAGATATTTAATTTTAATAAAAAAAATATTTGATCAAAATGTATTTTTTTAAATACATTTTAGAGGAAAAATTGAGTTATGGAAAATGTAGTTTCAGAAAATATAGTTTACTAAATGTAAAGAACGAAATAAAATTATACGGGACTGCATAAGATTTTATATGGCAATGCATCTGTGTATGTATGCTTCTATGTCTGTGTGTGTATGTATATTTGTGTATATATACTTGTGCTTGTATGTATGTGTGTAT
>NC_068985.1:111973902-111974904 GCF_001194135.2 Octopus bimaculoides
ATATGTATGTATGTATATATGTATGTATGTATTACCACAATCACATAACTCAGTTGAAAGCGAAAAAGTATATTTGACTCGTAATGATTGTCAGTCCGTCTTACGCCGACGGCGCTGCTTCAAGTCCTTTTGGGCGATTGCTATTGTTGTTGTTGTTGTTGTTGTTGCTGCCGTTATTTTTTGGGTCCAGATCAGCCCTGATCAAGCAAAAGCTTGCTCAAAGGCATTCATTCGAACTTTAATCATTTTGATTTCTCGGTTTCTTTTGCTTCAAAGCATGGCATATCTGATGGATTCTCGCATCCCTTCGACGAATGCAGTTTCAACAAAACACCGATGCACTGCGTCGGAGTGTGGAAAACGACTATTACCCTATGGCAGCCAGTATGCAAGGTCAAAGCCCCTTATATAATATCGTCTACTTGTCCTGGAGGTTTCTTCTTTCCCTGTCGCCACTAGACTTAACAAGTGTGGTCACTCCGGGTGCTTACAAAATATTCGCCTCGATTTTGAATCCCTTTTTTTCTTTTGTGTATGTGTATATGTGTGTGTGTGTGTATGTACGTGTGTGTGTGTGTGAGTGTATGTGAGTGTGTGTGAGTGTATGTGTGTGAGTGTGTAAGTGTATGTGTGAGAGAGTGTGTGTGAGTTTGTGTATGTATGTATGTATGTTTGTGAGTGTGTGTGAGTGTGAGTATATGTGTGTATGAGTGTACGTATGTGAGTGTGTGTGAGTGTGCGTGTGAGTGTGTGAGTGTGTGAGTGTGTGAGTGTGTGTATGTCTGTGTGTGTGTTAGCGTGTAACATCTACCTGCCCACCGACGGATCTTTCCCTATCGCCACTAGACTTAACAAGTTTGTGTATGTGAGTGTTTGTATCTGTGAGTGTGTGTGTGTGTATGTGTGTTAGTGTGTTTGCCTGTATGTGTGTGTATGTATGTGTGAGTGTGTGTGTGTGTGTGTGTGTGTGTGTGTGTGTGTGTGTGTGTGTGTGTGTGTGTG
>NC_068985.1:111976284-111977083 GCF_001194135.2 Octopus bimaculoides
TTAACTTCCCAAGCTAACCTGTCATATCTCTCGACTTTTCTTTCTATTATTATTTTTTTATTATTATTATTATTATTATTATTATTATTATTATTATTATTAATATTATTATTATTATATGGCGGAGAGCCGGCAGAATCGTTAGCACGCCGGGAAAAATGCTTAGCAGTATTTCTTCCGTCTTTACGTTCCGAGTTCAAATTCTGCCAAGGTCAATAAATTAAGTATCAGTTACGCACTGGGGTCGATGTAATCGACTACTCCCCTCCCCGCAAACCTCAGGACATTGTGTCTTTATTAGAAAGGATTATTATCATATAAGGCAGAGAGCTGGCAGAGTCGTTAGCGCACCTGACAAAATGTTTAGCTGCATATTTTCTGGCTAAACGTTCTGAGTTCAAATTTGGCCAAGGTCTATTTTGTTTTCCAACCCTTTCGGGGTCGAAGAAAAAAGTAGCATTCGAGCATTGGAAATGTTGCAATCGACTACTACTCTCTACCAAATTTCAGGCCTTGTGCCTTTAATAAAAATTATTATTATCATAATCCTTTTTATTATAGGCACAAGGCCTGAAATTTCGTGGAGGGGAGAAAGTCGATTACATCGACTCCAGTATTCAACTGGTACTTAATTTATCGACCCCGAAAGGATGAAAGGCAAAGTCGACCTCGGCAGAATTTGAACTCAGAACGTAGCGACAGGCGAAATACTGCTAAGCATTTCGTCCACCGTGTTAACGATTCCGACCGCTCGCCTTATTATTATTATTATTATTATTATTATTATTATTATTATTAT
>NC_068985.1:111977183-111977595 GCF_001194135.2 Octopus bimaculoides
GGTGCTGGTGGTGGTGACGGCGACGATATCGAGGATGATGGTGTTCGTGGTGGTAATAGTGGTGATGGTAGTAGTGCTGGTGGTAGTAGTGCTGGTGGTGAGGTGATTTTGGTAGTGGTGATGCTGATGATGATGATCATGACGATGGTGATGTGGAAGAGGTGGAGGAGGAAGAGGCGGTGCAGCAACAGCAGCAGCAGGATGACAATGAAGGTGATGATGATGATGATGATGAAGATGAGGCTGATGAGGATGATGATGATGACGATTATAAAGATGAGGACGATGGTGGTAGTCATGATGGTGGCGGTAGTGTTGGTGGTGGGGGTGAGCTGGAAGTAGAGGACGACGACAAGAAGAAGAAGAAGAAGATGAAGAAGAAGAAGAAGAAGAAGAAAGAGAAGAAGAAGAA
>NC_068985.1:111977605-111978065 GCF_001194135.2 Octopus bimaculoides
GATGAAGAAGAAGAAGAAGAAGAAGAAAGAGAAGAAGAAGAAGGAGGAGGAGGAGGAGGAGGAGAAAGAGATGATGTCAGATGATGTTGGTGGTTTTAATGGTAATGACGATGATGAGATGAGGACGAGTAGGAGGAGCATGATGATGATGATGATGATGATGATGATGATGATGATGATGGTCATGATGGTCATGATGATTATGATGATAATGATGATGATGATGATGATGGTGGTGGTGGTGGATTTGACTGTTGAATTGATGGGGTTGCTGATGAGGAGGACGAAGAGACACGAAAATGAAAGAAAAACAAACGGAAAACTACAAAAGGAACTTAGAAAAAAGTAGAAGCAGCCATGAGAAACTACGTCTATGAAAGTAGAAAGATGATAAAAAAAATACGACAAACCGAGGTACTGATATATAAAAACGAAACAAAGCCAATGAATGATATATATA
>NC_068985.1:111979932-111982202 GCF_001194135.2 Octopus bimaculoides
TATATATATATATATATATATATATACGCGTGAGGGAGTGTAGTTGTATATCCTTATGTAGGCACGACGTAGAATTGGAGGGGAGGTGTTTTATGTATATTCCTAAGAGTGCAAATTTATTGATAATCGGGTATTTTTTTTTTAATATTTTCTGACAAAAGTTTTATTTGTTTTTAATGTATGTACAATAGATTCTGCAATTGTATATGAAGGAGCTATATTCTTATATTTACATATTATCTTCCTCTCCCGCCTTCTCTCACCATCCCTTTCTTTTTCTTTTTCTCTCTCTTTTTCTCGCTCTTTCTCTCTGTATATATACATACACACACAAGTATACATATATTCATGTATCTATATGCGCTGCTCCAGCAGGCCACAGCCTTTGGGCTGAAACATATAAGATAAATAAGAAATCAAAGAAATATATATATACGCACATATACATATGTAGATAGTGAGACGTGTGTTAGTATAGGTAGATTCGTTGGTAAGTAAATAGAGATATGATATAAACACACGTTTAGATAGTTTCAAAACTTAACAAGAATCTATTTTGTTGCAAATTTAACCAAAATACTCTTTGGCTTTGAATATAGTATTTCGAACTTCATCGAATCCAGAGTTACGTTATAGGAGAAAGTAAACTAATCATCACACGTACATACACACGCGCACACACACACACACGCTCACAAACATTTATATGTGTATATGTTTGTATGTATGCATGTATATACTCTTTTACTCTTTTACTTGTTTCAGTCATTTTGACTGTGGCCATGCTGGAGCACCGCCTTTAGTCGAGCAAATCGACCCCAGGACTTATTCTTTGGAAGCCTAGTACTTATTCTATCTTTTTCCTCTTTTGCCGAACCGCTAAGTTACGGGGACATAAACACACCAGCATCGGTTGTCAAGCGATGTTGAGTGGACAAACACAGACAAACACAGACACACAAACATATACACACATACATATATATATACATATATACGACGGGCTTCTTTCAGTTTCCGTCTACCAAATCCACTCACAAGGCTTTGGTCGGCCCGAGGCTCTAGTAGAAGACACTTGCCCAAGGTGCCACGCAGTGGAACTGAACTCGGAACTATGTGGCTGGTAAGCAAGCTACTTACCACACAGCCACTCCTGCGCCTATATATATTCTTTTATTATTTTACTTGTTTTAGTCGTTTGATTGCGGCCATGCTAGAGCACCGCTTCGTAGGGTTTTAGTCGAAGAAATCGTCCCCAGGACTTATTCCTTGTAAGCCTAGTACTAATTCTATCAGGCTCTTTTGTCGAACCGCTAGTTTACGGGGACATACACGTATCAAATTCGGTTGTCAAGCGATGGTGGGGCGGGACAAACACACACACACACACACACACACACACACATAAAAATATGTATAGATATATAAATATATATGAGGATCTCGTTTATAATAATATGAATGGCTTAGCATGTGCAAAAAAAAACATAAAGGTAAAAATTATCAATTAATAATTAAGGGTACTAAGAAGCAGTACCGGCATGCTAAATATAGCAGTCAAAATGACCAAACCACGAGTTTACACTTAAAGGCGAAAGCGGGCAAATGAACAAAAACCCTAAGACCCCGTACCAATGACGAAAATAATCGAAAACTGAAAAAGTCAAACATGTCCGTATCACAGTGATTTCGAACTTTGAGAAATGCTCCTAGGCCATTCTCAACAAGTCTTACTGAACCCAGGGTTGTAGAGTTTGTTCATCTCAGCCAATGTGTGCGATGACCGATTTTTATTCACTTCGATCACCTTTTTTAAATTTGCTGCGGCATTAAAAACGGTCATCGTACACATTGGTTGAGATGAACAAACTCTACAACCCTGGGGTCAGTGAGACTCACTGAGGGTGTTTCTCAAAGTTCGAAATTACGGTGATACGGGTATGTCTGACTTTTTCAATTTTCGATTATTTTCGTCATTGGTACGGGGTCTTAGGGATTTTTATTCATTTGCCTGCTTTCACTTTTTTGTTTACGTAAGAACTTGTGGTTTGGTCATTTTGACTGCTATGCCGGTACTACCTGTTAGTACCCTTAATTAGTAATATATATATACATATATATATATATATATATATACAGAGAGAGAGAGGGGGGAGAGAGAAGGATAGATAGATAGATAGATAGATAGATAGATAGATAGATAGATAGATAGATAGATAAACTTACTTGGTAATGGATGCGTGGCGTTCAATCAAATAATAATATAAATA
>NC_068985.1:111983303-111984580 GCF_001194135.2 Octopus bimaculoides
CATACATACATAACGAGCTTCTTTTAGTTTCCGTCTACCAAATCCACTTCCAAGGCTTTAGTCAGCCCGTGCCTAGCAATCTCAAATCATATGAACCATCCTGTCATGAATAAATTTAAGACGGATCTTATAAACATCTTCATAGAATTAGGACAAACAATAACTGTAACCGCTAACTTAAAAAGCTTGACCCCTTGATATGAAGTCTAAGTAACTATAGACCTCATGACAGGTAAGTGCCCTTCCTAGAGAAACACCAACGTGGTAGATGTATATATTCACAGATTCTCCAATCCTTTTTCTGTTATTATTAAACCGTTCATGCAGGGGCAGAAGTATATTCAAAAAATCGCTGAAAGGATCTTCTTCAAGCAAAACCTCGCTGTTATGGAGTACTAACGAGGAGATACTTTAGGGATAACCTAATGTATACGGATAATACCTCATCCCGCAAATTCGAAGAGAGTTAAAAAAAGAGGAAAGTTATCTGATTTTATCGTCTTTTCAATCTAGATGTTTCCACTAATATAACTACGAGCATTCTGACGCTAATTAGCATTTCTTAAGAATCTATTTATAAATATCATAAACATCTTAATTTCCATAACGACAAATTAGATACTCATGCTTAGAAAATAACGCTTCCAGCATTGTATATTACATCGGAAGCAATAATAATGATAATAATAATGATAATAATAATGATAATAATAATAATAATAATAATAATAATAATAATAATAATAATAATAATAATAATAATAATAATGATAATAATGATAATTAACTCTATATCCTACCGTACAAAAGTGCTCTGTTTGTGACTTACCACCTAATGGTCACTTTACATAGGTATATTCGAGCATTTACGCACACACGCGTAGGTACATTTCACTTTCTGTCCTGTAGCCATACCTCCACTGGAACCTAGTATGCTTTCCCGCATGAGTATATATATGTATCAGCTGACGAAGGATTAATTCCAAGTGGCTATCTGTTTTCCTATGTGTTTGTTCCGTCGTCTGTAGTTCATTGTTCTAACGTCCTGTACCCTGATATGCATCTATATACACATGTAGATGTAATTATGTACATATATGTGTGTATACATGCATATATATTCTTTGTATTATTACATCATTGAACGCACACGTCCTTTCTGCAACTAAGTTTGTACTTTATATATATATATATATATATATATATGATCGGCCATTATTATGATTGACCGTTGACTGAACACTATTCAATTTTTTTTCTCCGTGTTTTTCTCCTTG
>NC_068985.1:111984682-111985782 GCF_001194135.2 Octopus bimaculoides
TATATATATATATATATATATATATATATATATATTAAAGAAATTCGCGAATGCAGGAAGGCTGTGAAGGCAGTTTAGAGAATCGGGTAAATACCCTTTAGAAGACGGGGAATAAAGAAAGGTGACCAACCAAGGATCCGCTAGGATTCTAACAAATACGCTTGGTGTAGATTCCGATTAAATCAGAACTTATTGTGAAATAAATTTTATATAAATCAGAACTTATTGTGAAACAAATCCAACATGTGTGAATAATCGGAAATTGTTCTCTTCAGACTCTCGAAAATATTTCTGTTCTTTTTTCACAACAAATTCAGATATAATTGGTGTCTACAACATCTGGAGCGTATTTGTAGAAAATTTCATTAAGAATATCCATTTTGCTGGAAGTTATGAAAAACAAAGTCGGTGGGGCACATACATATGTGTATGTATGCCCTTTGCTTTAACATAAGTAATACTAAGATTACATTGCTATTACGTATCTACATATCAGCTTGCTTCGCTTCAATTTCATTTTGTATGTATCAAAATGTAATTGTATAACTGCATGTTATATATAGACAAATAATATACTTCCTTCGTTCGGTTTGCATCAAAAGGGTAACAATAATGTGAATGAGATGGGCTCAATTTTTCCCTACACATAAATGTAGATAGGATTACAGTATTTACGATGCTGTTGTCTCTAGTAACGGATACCAGGTGTATTAAAATACATCCGTGTGTGTGTGTGTGTGTGTGTGTGTGTGTGTGTGTGTGTGTGTGTGTGTGTGTGTGTGTGTGTGTGTGTGTGTGTGTGTGTATTAAAATTTATTGGCTGTATTTCGGTAATAATTTTTCATTGCTTTATAAATGCCTGTTCTATAAATATAATTGCATTTCATCTTATTGATCAACTTAATGTTTTCCATTATTGATGTCCGAGCTTCATTCACGCTGCCTGTCTTACCAGCATGTTTCCTACATGGATGTCATACGTATAATTATGCATATAAACTATCGGATTATATGATACAATGATATTAAACCTATATAAAACCGTGTATCTTAAAGATGGTATGACTATATAAATGTATACATATATATATATATATATA
>NC_068985.1:111986106-111988076 GCF_001194135.2 Octopus bimaculoides
TATATGTATAAATATATAATTATATGTATAATTTTCTATTCCATTATTCGCAGGAACAAAAATATATTGCATCCAGTGAGAGAAAAATATTATTTTTTATACACAGTATTTTCATAGCTGTTATTATTAATTTGGTTGAATCCTTAGAATCACTTAATGTAGCTACCACGCCACCCAAACGTGGTCATGCTCTGAAAAATTGATAAATTGGTGATCAACCTATGTTTGGCATGATAGCTACGTTAAGATGAGCGGCTAATGTAAGGATTCCACCAAATTAATACACACAATTACGGATAAGCAGTGTATATTAAATGACATATATATATATATATATCCTTACATTAGCCGCTCATCTTAACGTGGCGTTATTATTTTTCTGTAATAATGCCCTTTATATAAATATATATATACATATATATATATATATATATATGTATATATATATATACGCACATACACACGTACACACACGCTAGCGGGCACATACACACAAACAGTAGTAGTAGTAGTAGTAGTAGTAGTAGTAGTAGTAGTAGTAGTAGTAGTAGTAGTAGTAGTAGTATACTATATGTTTGGTTTTTGCTTTGTATTCGTACAAGTTGACTCCAAGTCACATCCAGAGACCTCAAGAGACAAGCTAGAATTTCAAGCTGGTGTTATGACTAGGTTGCCATATTTTGGGTTTTGCACTATTGGTCTAGAGCAGGGGTTTTCAAACTGTGGTCCGCGGACCACAGGGGTCCGCAAGGACAAGACATGGATCCGTGGACAGCAAATACTTTTTATGGGCAATTTGATTTTATATATGTTTTTTAATCGAAATCTTTTAATTGACAATAAACCTATTTGTTAAATACTGTTAAATAAATATATGTAAAATATATATGTTATTTTAAGCAAATATTTATGTATAAATTTCATAAGCGTTTATAAGGTAAGGCCAGAAATATAAAGGGGTCCGCAAGTCAAGAAGTTTGAAAACCTCTGGTCTAGAGAACGTCTGTCAAAACATTAAAAAAAATTAGAAGTTTGTTTTAAAAGTAATCTGGCGATAAGATGATAGTTTGATCTGAAGATGACAGTACAAGGTGTTCGCTATTATATGCATTTAAAGTTACTTTCGATAATATTCATAGATTAAAATGTTTTTTGGAATTACATAGACAATATTTTTCTGGGGATATGAGCAGTTCCCATGAGTACTATTTTCTGAGTTTCTTCCTTTTGGGGATTTCCTGTTATCTGAGACAGATAGCAATCATCCCCTTCTGTTATCATTCCTAGAGCACCTATAGCAACAGGTATTGTTTTAGTCTTCGGGTTCCGCATTTTGCTAATTTCTATTTCAAGGTCTTTATATTTGATTAGTTTTTGGTAAGGGGGGGGCGGTAATCGACTTTCCCCACTCCCCTCACAAAACTGCTGGCCTTGTGCCAAAATTTATCTGCTTCTTATTTCAAAACCTTGTATATTGTTACCATCGTTTCTATAATTACCGGAATTGTGCTGTTTCTTTGTTTTTGTTTTTGTGGTTGTTATTCTTGCTGCTGTTGCTATTGTTGTAGTTGTTACTGATACTAGTGTCATTGTTCTTGTTGTTACTAATGTAATGTGTACCGCTGCTGCCAATAGAGAGAATTTGATTAAATGTAAGCGACACCATCCAGAACGAGGTTATGACGTCAGGAACTGTCATCAATCTCAACCGTAAACAAGGTTTTGTATTTTTTTTCTTTTTTTTTTTTGTCTGTAATAAGTTATCTTGCTGGATATCAATATTAAGATAACTCTTAGTTTATCAACTGGTGTCATATTTAACAAATATAGAAATACGGTTTGTTGTGGCGAGTGAAGCAAAGCAATTAGAGATGGAGTCCGTTACTTTGGTGAACATGTGCAAAGCAAGCAGGAAATAAAAGGTAGGTTTTTGAGATGCGGAAACAGTGATTCGCATTAGGTTCTGACTT
>NC_068985.1:111990505-111991081 GCF_001194135.2 Octopus bimaculoides
TATATATATATATATATATATATATATATATATATCACTGAAGAGGTCACAGATGTGTGACGAAAGATTTCCGGACAAATATATATGTGTATATATATATATGTATGTATGTATATCTGTGTAGAATCCTAGTCAATGTTTATAATATATTAATACACTTCGAATATATTTTAGTTTTACAGTAAAATATTATTATTTGTTGGTATGGTAACTTCAAGAAAAGCAATTTTGCTATCTGAATTGTGAAGCTTCTTGCTTCAGCTCAGACGGAAATGCATTTATAGATTATGTAGCGTTCTATATAGTAATTAGAGAAGTTAGTATACTTCAAGTAATGTCTCCTGTAATATAACTATTTAATATGACACCTATATTATATTTTATATGACCAGCATACAACTAGTAATGTAGAGGAAACCGTAATTTTTCGTCCGTAGCCTAATGGATACATGTAATAAAACCGGAGATTTCTTGTGTGTCCAGTTAAATATCCTATGACCATGTGTCGGTATATGTGTATATATGTGTTTGTGTGCATCTGTGTGTGTAACACACACACATATGTGTGTATATATA
>NC_068985.1:111991091-111991938 GCF_001194135.2 Octopus bimaculoides
TCGCTTGGCAACTGATGTCGGTGTGTTTACGTACCCGTAACTTAGCAATTCGGCAAAAGAGTTCGACTAAAGGCGGTACTCCAGCATGGCCGCAGTCAAATCACTGAAACAAGTAAAAGAAAAAAGAATATACAGTAATCTCTCGCCATATCGCGGTCCACCTATCGCAGTTTGCTATTTAAGCTTACGTCGATTCCTCCGTGATGTTGTTTTGCATTTACAATAAAATAAATATATATGAATTATAAAAATAAAAACAAATACAGTACTGTTTCTACTTCACGGATATTCACACATCGCGGTGGGGGAAGGAACGTAGCACCCGCGATAGTCGAGGGATTGCTGTAGATAGATAGATAGATAGATAGATAGATAGATAGATAGATAGATAGATAGATAGATAGATGTGTGTGTGTGTGTAAATGTATGTGTGTGTTGAGTGTGTGTGCGTGCGTGTGTGTGCGTATGTATTTTTTGTATCTTTCTATATATGTATATGTATAAATGCAAGTTTGTAATCTGAATATAAAAGCAGTAGGTTTCGAAGCAGTTGTCCATAGTTTTTCGGGATGGTCATTTTTTTATCAAATAACCACACGCATTGTATATATATTTTTCTTCACTCGTTTACTACTTTTGCCGTTTTATTATTTTAATTCATGTCCCATTGTCCGGAAATCTTTCGTCACACATCTGTGACCTCTTCAGCGACACTTTTTTGTTTCCGTGCGCGTTCTTGCTCCACTTCCTAACAAGAACATACACGGAAACGAAAAGTGACACTGAAGAGGTCACAGATGTGTGACGAAAGATTTCCGGACAATGGACATGAATTAAAATAATAAAA
>NC_068985.1:111992982-111997429 GCF_001194135.2 Octopus bimaculoides
TATATATATATATATATATATATATATATATTCATATATATATATATATATGTATGTATGTATATATATACGTATATATGTATACACATACACTCATGTGTATGTCTTAAATATTATGTGCGTCCTACACTGTTATGTAAGGACAAATATGAGCTGAAGTGAGGGACTTTACGTAATCGATCGATCTACTAGAAATAGCACACAAACTACCTGAAATCATACTGTACCGTTTATTAAATGGGAATATCATGTATGAAGTATTCATACATATAAAAAGAAAATGAGATGATAATAGCTTCAACACATCTGATCTTCTCAATCAGGACCAACCAGTCTTAAAATGAACTACATTTATCGATAACACATCTACAACATAACAAACGTGCCTGCGTGGTAAGAAGTTTGCTTCCCAGCCGCGCTGTTACGAGTTCGGTTTCACCGGTTGACATCTTGGTCAAGCATTTTATTATTATTTATTTATTTATTTATTTGTACTATAGCCTCGGGCCGACCAAAGCTTAGAGAGTGGATATGGAAGACGGAAACTGAAAGAAGCTCATTTCTCCCATCACCGTTTAACAACTACTCGGAGTGTGCGAGTAGTTCCACATGGCCTCCGCAGGTTGCTGCGGAGGTTATAAATGACAACATGATGACAAAAGTCATAGAAAAATGTAACCAAAAGGATTTCTTCTACCTCGCCGCAAGTTCAAGCTCATCAATAGACACTTGTTTGTCAGGGGCAGCATATCTGCTTGCGGAGGGGTGGAGTGATGAAAATTTGTAAATTTTTAATATATTGAAATTGTGTAAAAATTGTAATATTGATAGTGTATGAGGTTTTCAACCTCATAAGTGTTTTTTAAAGGGAAAAAAAAGGAACAAAGTTTTCGAGGGGTTATAAGTCGGCGGGCGCTGGTGCCTCTCTCATTATTTGTTTCATCCTTATCACCCTCATCTCATTAGTGTCCATGTCCAGCCCGAAGCTACTTTATGTCTGTCTGTCTTTGTTCGTCCCCTCTATGTAACGCCGTTAATGGCGAATTTATTGAATTAAACTAGTGTTGATGTGTTTATGTCCATGCGGTTCGACAAGACGAAAACAATAGAATAAGTACCAGGTTTTATAAGATAAATAATTAAGTCCTGGGGTCGATTCGTTCGACTAAAATTCTTCAAGGCGTTGTTTCAGCCTGGCCGAAGTCCAATGACTGAAACAAGTAAAAAACAAATAATTAAAATAAGTAAGATAAAAAAATGCAAAAAACAACAGAGCAATCTGAAACAGCAACAAGAGCGATAACAACAACCTATATACAAACAGTAGTGAGTGACAGTTTCACAAATATTTTATTCATTTATTTATTTATTTATTTATTTATTTATTTGTCGCCGTTGCTGTTCAGTTCCAGATCAACTGTAATTGAGGAGACTAATGATCACAGACAATCCAGCTGTGATCATCACGTCTTTTTATTTCACGAGCTTGTCCTCCCAACATCGCTTGACAACCGATGCTGGTGTGTTTATGTCCCCGTAACTTAGCGGTTCGGCAAAAGAGACCGATAGAATAAGTACTAGGCTTACAAAGAATAAGTCCTGAGATCGATTTGCTCGACTAAAGGCGGTGCTCCAGCATGGCCACAGTCAAATGACTGAAACAAGTAAAAGAGTGAGTAAAAGAATATATATAGCCCTTTCGGCAAATACAATCTCAAGAAACTTTGACAGCTATTTCCAGCTGGCTGAACAACCACCTAAAGTGTATCTGTTTGGTCATATGACTTAGTTCAATCCACATATCCATTCGTCCAGACACACCATGATTCCGTAAAACTAAGGACCAGCCTGAGTACGCATCCATAGGAACGGCAGCCTGACTTTCAGAGCATATTGCTTCTTCTTATTCTTCCACTGCCCATTCTGTCTAAGTGTACCTAAGTGCAGTCAGAGAGTAACAATTACTGTGCTTCTACATTCAAAGCCTAGGATGTACATCCCAGCACAGTAGAATATCTTTGACCTGTTTCTAAATGGTTTAGACCAGAGACAGGCAAACTTCTTATATCATAGACCCTTTCCTGGAATCGTTGTTAACTTATTGATCTCTTTCATGTGAATTTCTAAAATAAACTGAAAAATGTAATAAAAATTTTCTTTTCTGTCATTAACGCTTTTTTTATCAGAAATATTTAAAGACGTTTGATGATAATACATAATGAAATTGGCAAAGAACAATAAAAATTTAGTCACATTATATTGATTTCATTGAAATATTTAATGTGTATCGACTTTTAGGATAATCACATAGACCCTAGAGATAAATATTGACCGCTTTGTCGATCCATGGATTAAACTGATGGGAGCTAAAGGCGGATGCGCAAGTGAAGGTTCAAAGATGATTAGACGGGTGTAATTCTAAGTTTTTTGGGGGGAGAGGGGAGGACAGTACAGAAATACATTCATATAATGAAACATAACACAATATGTTTGAGTTAATGAGGTTTTTCTGAAGATGCAGACGATGCTTGTCAATACAATCTTTTGAATTTCTATGAGAGATGGGTCTCCTGGGATGTTTCTGACATACCACTTTTATCATACCACTTTTATCATACCAAGGCACCTACAATAACAGGGACAGTTTTCGCTCTGAAATATCACATGTTTTTCACTTTGATTTCTAGATTCTTATATTTACTGTCGTTGTCAAAATCCTTGACCGACATATTCATATACTCGGGTTATTTATATTGGTTTGGAGCAAAATTATTGCGGCTTTTTTTCAACAAATTTTATTCAACAAAAACACTAACAATATTTAACAAAAACATCTTTAAATCACGGTCTGACTGTCTGCCAAGAAAATGGGAAGCAGTAATTGAAGTAGATGGTGAATATGGTCCGGAATAATCATTTAAAGATGTTTTTGTTAGATGTTGTTATTGTTTTTGTTGAATAAAATTTGTTGAAAACAAAGCGGCAATAATTATGCAGCAACCCAATAGCTATGAGTTTACAACTATTTTCTTTCTTGTCTTTAATGATTATGTCTTGTAGATTAGCCTGGATTATTCTTTCTGGTGTCGACAGGAAAATACCCAGGTTTTCACCTTCAACCACAGTTTCGGGCTGATTTTCATACCAGTTGGCAGGAGTGTCAATTTGATAGCGCTTACACGTTTCCTTTGTAAATATTGTCCTATCCTACCGTGACGAATTTTATATTCCTTTGCTTTTAGCACAGGACGACACGAAGCAAGACGGTCAACTATTACTTCATCAAATGCCACGAGAAATGTTTCTATATTGTGACATTTACAGAATACAGAGAGTAGTGTAAAACCGATAACTATATAATGCAACAAAAATATCTCAGTTACGCAAACGTAAACAGAATTACTATTTAACCTTGAAATACATCGTGCATATTCAAAGAACCGTCTTGGTTTATTGGTACGGGACATTCTTCTGGTATTCTTTTATTCTTTTATTTGCTTCAGTAATTTGACTGCGGCCATGCTGGAACACAACCTCTAGTTGAACAAATCGACCCCAGGACTTATTCTTTGTAAGCCGAACCGCTCTTTTTGCCGAACCGCTAAGCGAAGGGGACGTAAACACACCAATATCGGTTGTCAAGCGATGGTGGGGGACAAACATAGACACAAATAACAAATACATACATACATATATATACATATGTACATATATAAATGATAGGCTTCTTTCAGTTTCCGCCTACCAAGTCCATTCACAAGTAATTGGTCGGCTCGTGGCTATAGTAGAAGACACTTGCCCAAGGTGTCACACAGTGGGACTGAACTCGGAACCATGTGGTTGGGAAGCAAGCTTCTTACCACACAGCCACTCCTACGCTTATAGATAGATAGATAGATAGATAGATAGATAGATAGATAGATAGATAGATAGATAGATAGATAGATAGATAGATAGATAGATAGAAAAGTAATTATGTAGGTAGATAGATTGGGGACAACTTACTTCAATGCGTAAGTAAGTAGGATGAACCTATGTAGTTGTGCATTCATTACTATAACTAATTCATTCAGTTTTACTCCTGGCTATTTGCCGTTATCTTCCTTCATCTTCATGAATTTGTTTTTCTCTATGAGTAAGCACCAACGAGCTAAAAGTAAAATTTAACGATTTATTTAGAGCAATGAACGTTCAACTAGGATCATGTTACTTTCCACGCATTGAGGAAGATGTCTATCCCGCTACATACATATGGCACAGTAAAAGTACACTGGCAAATGAAGCCTCTGAAACGTATAACATTCCAAATAAATACATTCACACTTCCGACAGACAAACAATATTATTGATTCTGTTATTATCATTTCTAATTGTTACACTAGTTAATAGCAGAGTCAATAATATCTTCGTAAATATTTCCTCCTGAATTATATATATATATATATAT
>NC_068985.1:111998282-112000782 GCF_001194135.2 Octopus bimaculoides
TATATATATACCACAGGCTTCTTTCAGTTCCGTCTACCAAATCCACTCACAGGGCTTTGGTCGGCCCGAGGCTATAGTAGAAGACACTTGCCCAGGATGCCACGCAGTGGGAATGAACCCGGGACCATGTGGTTGGTAAGCAAGCTACTTACCACACAGCCACTCCTATATGAAAATGAAAAATTGTTACCTAATGATCCTGTAGGGTGTACAAACATATGCTTTGATGCATTCATTAAGCCTCGTGACCGAGTTAGACAACTTCTTAAGTCTAGTAAGTGTGTGTACAAATGTTCCAAGAGTCCAAGAAGTTCCTGTCCGTAAATTTGATTTAGTGCATGAAGTGTTGCACAGCTCTGAACCCACTTCTCCGCGCAATCAGCCATAAAACCAGCGGCACCACAGATGTTGAGATGACCAGTACCCGCTTGTACTTCTGATTTTTTCTTTTCCTTTTTATTTCTTTTTTTTTTTTAATGTTTACCTTCTCCTAGACGGAAATTCTAATGAGGCGTAGGAGTGGCTGTGTGGTAAGTAGCTTGCTTATGAACCACATGGTTCCGGGTTCAGTCCCACTGCGTGGCACCTTGGCCAAGTGTCTTCTACTATAGCCTCGGGCTGACCAAAGCCTTGTGAGTGGATTTGGTAGACGGAAACTGAAAGAAGCCCGTATTATATGTATATATATATATATATATATATATATATATATATATGCATGTGTTTGTATGTCTGTGTTTGTCCCCCCACCATCGCTTGATAACTGATGCTGGTGTGTTTACGTCCCCGTAACTTAGCGGTTCGGCAAAAAGAGGCCGATAGAATAAGTACTAGGCTTACAAAGAATAAGTCCTTGGGTCGATTTGCTCGACTAAAGGCGGTGCTCCAGCATGGCCGCAGTCAAATGACTAAAACAAGTAAAAGAGTAAAGAGTAAAGTGTCCTTCACTCTCAGTGAGTCACATGCAAGTTGTCCCGTAACTGGAGCCCTGGTAGGTGTTACTACTCTGGGTCAGAGTAGACCTGAGGGCAATCGTGACTCAGAGGTTGTTTTACATCCCTCAAAATCCTGGAAATCCCATACCAGGGTCCCACTTCTGGATGAAGTTTAAAGGCCTCCCTTGAGGACTTGACAAAAACAAGGGTCTTTCATTGCTAGTGGGCTTACTGCACCTTCGAACACTAACGTGAGTATGTCTACATCCAGTATGTCTACATTAATACATACAAGCATACATATACACACACATATATATTTATACATGCATATATATTTATACATGCATGCATACATTCATACATACATGTATGTATATACACACATATATATATTCATATATATATTACATATTTATATATATATATATCATATACATCCATCCATCCATACATACATACAGACACATATTGTTTATATACTTTTGTTGGTGATGGTATAAGCTACCGGTAAATGTCAGAGTTTGTGAGTTCGATCCAAGAATTCCCACTCTAATTCGCAATAAAGAATGATAAAGCTACATTCAGCCACTACACGGCAACCTCGCATAAGTATACCTGACAACTACAGCAGCAGCAGCAGCAACGATATAAATAACAACATATACACATCACTATAATTATCATCGATGTTAGCAATGATTTAAACCCCCGTTCATTGTTGCACATTTAAAAACAAGACAAAACACAAAAACGACAAGAATCAAAACACAAGACATTTGACAAGCGAACTATCTTTCAGGTAAGCAAACTCAGACAGATTAAAATTGCAACGTATTGTATAACCCCGTAGAATGAGTATCGCAAGCATTTACCTTCACAGTCACTGTTTTGAACTTACGTCTAGCTACATGACCTGTCCACACTTGTAAAACAAACGTACACATTGCCTCCTACGCAGATAGCATCATAATCACCTCTTCCTACAAGCTGCTCGCCTTCTCTTCAATCCTACATCAAATATCTAGAAGCCTGATTCTAAACATAACAGTAACACCTACTGTATTTTACTGTCTCCCTCGTTATTAACAACTGACAACATCAAATATAACCAATATTCACACTCAACAATATATTATTATGTCACAGAAAAGTGAAAACACGACATTCACACGACAAATAGAAGTCATAGTATATTGTATAGTGATGGAGCTGTGTGAGGTATTGGTAGCAGTTTAGTCAGGTGGTAGCATGGCGAATCGGCGGTGTGTTGAAGTGTGATGAAATTGTGGTGTAGCATACCAAATTGGTGGCGTAGTAGTATGCTGGCATGGTGTATTAATGGGCTGGTTTGGTTTGGTTTGGTGTGTGAAATAGTATTGGCAAAATGGCGATATGATGTATTATTTATAGGAATATGGCAGAAGTGGTGTTGTGACGTAGTTATGTCACAAACCTGTGCCGTGGTGTTGTGGAGATATGACGAAATAACGGTGTTGTGTGTATGTAGTAGTGTAGAAAATATCGGTATTGTGGTGTGGAAATTTGTTGAAATTGTGGTGTAG
>NC_068985.1:112004648-112005344 GCF_001194135.2 Octopus bimaculoides
TACTGGTGACAACAGAGTCCACATGGAAAGGTTTTTTTTTGTGGGGACATAATGGGTGTCTAGTGCGTTGACTTGAATCGTTGCTTGTAGTAGTAGTAGTAGTAGTAGTGTGTGTGTGTCTGACAACCGGTGTTGGTGTGTTCGCATCTACGTAAATTAGCGGTTCGGCAAGAGAGACCGATAGAATAAGTACGAGGCTTAAAATATAACTCTACTAGCGTCGATTCATTCAACTAAAAATAATTCATGGCGGTGCTCCAGCATGACCACAGTCTAATGACTGAGACAAGGAAAAGATAAAAGATTATGTTATATATATATGCAACAAAATACAGGATATTTTCTAATAACATATATTACGAGTGAGCATTCTAAAGTAGAGTGGAGTGAATACAATTTCAAATATATCTTTCGTATTCCATTTCTAGACGGTTAATTTCAATCCTATACCGCTGCAGTTTACTAAGTTTGGCCCTACAAAATCGAACAAAATAGATTTGCCTGGTTAATACATGCTTTCCACCTCGCTGACGAATGCACCCATGCACGAAACCTGAGACCTCACAATCCGAGTAGAAATGTAAGCTTATATGTATGCATATATATATATATATATATATATATTATATGTAGCTATGCTTTTTACATTTACAGTAAAGGCACATATATATTGCATGAGCGTCAGACGTCTATGTA
>NC_068985.1:112005681-112009260 GCF_001194135.2 Octopus bimaculoides
ATATATATATATATATATATATAAATAACTTTACTGATATTCATCTATATCTTTGCGTATCTATAAATCTAATTATTTAGTTTCTTTATTGGTCTAATTATTTATTCATACTTTTGTTTATGTTTTGTTTCTCACTTTTTCTGTTTATCTCATTCTCTCTTTTTATTTATCTATCTATTTCTCCAATCTTTCCCTCTCTCCCATCTCTCTCTCTCTCTCTCTCTCTCTCTTGTTTTCTCCCTTTTCTCTCACCTCTCATGTGAGTCTGCGTGCGCGAGCGTGCGTACATGCGTGTGAGCAAGTGAGCACGTATGTGTGTGTGAGTGTATGTGTGTGTGTGTGTGTGTGTGTGTGTGTGTGTTTTGTGAAGATGTCAATAAAGAAAGTAAACTGAAAAGAGAAGTGTTAGAAGAGGAGGTGTAGAAGAGAGGGGGAGACGAAGGAGAGAGAGGAAGGTAAAAGAAGCGGAATAAAGAGAAATGGGCGGCAGAGAACCAGATTGATCGGTAAAACTGTAGAAAAAAATATGCAAATTTTTTTCCCATTTTCAATCGACTTCCTTTGTCCAAAGAATTCTGTTTTCCAAGATTTCAAATTATACGTACCTTTTAATATATTTCTTGAACACTTTTTATATTTCAAATTTGTACAAATATTTTCCTACAATCTCTATAGTTATAACTCTGTTTTCTTCTTCCTCTTCGTCTGTTTCTTCACTTTCTTTATCTTCTTTTTTCTTCATTTCTTCCTCGTATTTGTAAAGTTGTTGAAGAGACGGCAATAATGTCATAGAAGCGAATTCTAAAAAATTTTAAAAACAAATGTCTAAACTTCCCAAAAGATCAACTACTACGATCCATATACACTGGCCGGAAAATTTACCTGATCACATGATCAATGGACTGCATCCTATAAATAAACAGTCGTTTTCGAAAAGATACAAATAAATGTACTTTCTCATTGACAATAATGTACAAGGAAATTAACAACGTTGACCATTTTCTTAGAAGAACCAATAAAATGTATAGCTTTTGTTGATAGGTGTTTTTTGACTTCTCAAGAAAAAAATATCATTTTGGGAAAAATCTGGAATTAATGACTGGAAGCATGCTCGTGAATATTTTCAAAAGCATGAACACACTGTATATCATGTGAAATGTCTGAAGAAGTGGTTTGAGATATCACTGCGATTTCAGGCAAATAAAACTATTGATAAGGAGATGCAGTCACGTGTAGAAAACGAGCGAGTGCATTAGTGTAAAGTTTGGGAACGTTTAATGGGTGTTGCTCTGTATTTAGCCGAACACAATTCGGTTTTCATATGAAGTTCAGACACATTATTTATACCACACAATGAGAATGTTTTAGGTCTTGTTGAGCTACTTGTAATGTTTGGTCTGGCAATGAACGAACATTTATGTCAGGTTGTATCTAAAGAAACTCACATTTACAATTGTAGGGGGAAAAATGTTCAGAACAAAATGATCAATCTGTTTGGGAAACGCTGTTCAGGAAACATATTAAACCGAATTAAAGAAGGCAAACACTTCGGCTGCTACACCACTTACACGTCATGTGGAGCAGCTTTAAGTTTCAATATACCTTTAGATCTAGAAAATATTTCTATAAAGGAACTTTATGTTAGCTATAAACCAGTTATAGATACTCCAGGCAAAATATTCTGAGAAAGTATATTTGATTTTCTGAGAGGCAGCGCGTTAGACTTATATAGCTGCAGAGAAATGAATTATGTTAATAATTCGAATAGGAATGGAGAGAATGAAGAAGGGTTCACTCGATGTTTATGAAGGAAAATCTTCTGGCATTTTATATGCGATGTGGATGTTGAACAGTGATAAGCGATTGTGCAACAAGTTGTCGGATATCCATTTTGTATTTTTGTTACTGCCCAGCGCTTATATGCTTTGTTTTCTGCCTCTTCTTGGCCGTGACATCTACTGAAAACATTGTTAAATGCCATGCTACAAAATCTTTATGCGAAACTAGACAGGAATGTAGATTAGAATGGGGAAACTATTAAATATGGAATTATAGGAATCAAAGAAGCTTTTATGAACTTGCAGAAATACCTACTTCTAATCCTGCAATGTGGCATGGAGCAAGATTCTTTTGAAGTTGGGATGGAACTGTAATTAATCTTTAAATTGTGCCTGTTGAAAAGCTATCTGTATCAGTGGTTAGCAAGAATGTGTTTGTCTATCAACGTTAAAATTTTATTTATTTTTTGCGACGTCTGTAGAATAAAGAGGTGAACCAGGAACCGGGTGACGTTCCAGTGCCTTATTCTTCTAAGTGATCCTATGCGGGGAGTGTAACGTATGACTAATTTTGTCCTTAAAGCTGCTAACTTACAGAGCATCACTATAAAAGGAAGCTACTTTGTCAAAAATGTCCTTACTGGAGATGAGACTGAAGATTCTTTTGCCAATATTTCTTTTTTAACTAAATTAAGACGGTGATCGGGCAGAATCGCTGGCACACCAAGCAAAATGCTTAGTGGCATTCCTCCACCCACATCTTTACGTTCTAAGTGTAAATGCCGCCGAAGTCAACTTTGCCTTTCATTCTTTCGGGGTCGATAAAATAAATACCAGCTGAGCACTGGGGTCGACGTAATCGACTCATACACTCGCCCAAAATTGCTGGCCTTGTGCCAAAGTTTGAAATCAATATTTTTAACAAAGTTATTAAAAGCTACATTGAAGCGAGTCAGCCGATTGCTTGGTTTCCTGTAAGAATCATAAGTATCACTAAGCAAGTCTATTGATATACCTAGGAAACTGACTACTGCTGATATATATATAATGACCTTTAAGCTGAAGGGCTTAAGTACTGGATTATGTATTTCCTCACTTGATTTGGGGCAGGATTGTTAGTGTACTTGGAAATGACTATTATGTCATCTCTGTATATTCCAAAAACCACAAAGCAGAAAGATCTGTTGTGTGTCGAGCAGGAATAAGTGAATCAGGTCGCATGCGTCTGTTTTCCCCGTCATGCAACCATTCGCTCGTGTCGAAGAAGCTGTCTGTGTCGGATCTCTTGAAATATTCCGAGTTCCCGCGAAAGAGCAGGACTCGTCTAGCATAAAAGATTATTTCGATGTCATTATCGCATATGGCGGTAAATCTTCCAGCAAAATTAAGTGCTTTAGAAATAAGGTCTTTGGCGTTAGAAGTATGGAAGTCTACAAAATCAAACTGAGTGAACCTGGCGTTCCACTTTTCAGAAATATTCTTAAACCAGTCTTTGACCTCTAAACTATTTGACCACTGAGATATGTCGGTGGCTTTTCCAATGCTAGTATTAATTTTCCTCAAAATATCTGTACTGCCTTGCTATGGCTTTGCCGGAAAACTAGGAAATATATGAATCTTCCTTATCGCGCATATGGTGGTAAATCTGCCTGCACAGTTAAATGCTCCAACTAGAAGATCTTTGGCGTTAGAAGCATAAAAGTCTAGAATATCGAATTGAGTAAACCTGGCGTTCCGCTTTTCAGCACTGTGTGTGTGTGTGTGTGTGTGTGTGTGTGTGTGTGTGTGTGTGTGTGTGTGT
>NC_068985.1:112009722-112011024 GCF_001194135.2 Octopus bimaculoides
TTTAATTATTAGTTCACTCATTTTTCGTGAAAAGGAAAAAAGCACGTGAAAATTATTTGGGCTTAATTTTTCTCCCATTAAATTATCGTTATAAGCAAGTGACTCGAAACATTTAATTTTCAGTATTTATTATTTCATTTCTATCTATAAACAGCTTGTTTTTTGTATTTTGTAGGTCATCAGTATAGAGTGTTAGAATATTATCTAGTCGATTAATTATTTAAATTATAATCAAGAAGTGTATTCAAGTTATTGCTTTCATTTCATATAAGAAAGAAACAAAGAAAGAAACAAAGAAAGAAAGAGACAAACCTAACGCAAAGAAAAACAGTGAAGTAGTCATGCATAGTTTCTAAGACATAGAAACAATTTTGAGTATACATAGTTTCTTGTTTTTCTAACAAGGTGAAACCTGTCATGTCAAATTCTAATTCACATATTATGGAAAATTTCTTCTCTAGTTTTTTTTTTCTTTCTGCAGTTTCAGTCAAATTTTGTGTTTGTACGTCCCCAAACGACAAGGGAAGCATATACAAGTGGTATTCTCATGCTATTTTCAGGGCCAAAGACTGAATACATTATGCCGCAATTTATTGCTGTGCTAATGAAGGCCAATCACTTGTTATGTCTGATACATTTTTATTATCTCTCTGCATTTAATTATTCGCTCATTCATCCTTCACATAGGGGAAGAACACATGATAATTATGTTCGCCTGGATTGGCCGGGCTGTCTGGTGCCGATTCGGCTTCGCTGGTCACCGCATTTGCTCCATTCCCCTCGTGCTCTCGCCATTCTCCTCCGCATCGCTTCAAACATTTTTCTTAAATCGTCTTCCCACCTGACTGGAGGTCTTTCCAGTGGTCGCTTCCGCTTGCGCGGGTACCACTCGACAACTGCGCGAGTCCACCGATCGTCTGTGAACCTTGCGACATGACCGGCCCATCGTAGCTTTCCGTGGTGGTATTTTGCGACAACGTCCTTCATTCCAGTTCTATTCCTGATCTCCGCGTTCCGGATGTGATTTCTTAGCGAGATTCCCAGCATCGACATTTGAACTCAGAACGTTAGGACGGACGAAATACCGATAAGCATTTCGTCCAGCATGCTAACGGTTCTGCCAGCTCACCGCCTTTTATATAATAATAATAATAATAATAATAATAATAATAATAATAATAATAATAATAATGATGATGATGATGATGATGATGATGATGATGATGATAAGAAGAAGAAGAAGAAAAAGATGATGATGAACAACAACAACAACAATAAGTATAATAATGTATGTACGTGTCT
>NC_068985.1:112011203-112015395 GCF_001194135.2 Octopus bimaculoides
TGTGTGTGTGTGTGTGTGTGTGTGTGTTTCCGTTAATGGTCTGAAATTTCAGATTTCAAATTTTCATAAACGGAAAATTGAGTGTCAGAGGATATGAGAATGGCAAAGAAAGAATTTGGTCGAAAAATTTTTTTTGTAGACGCAAATCAAATTTTGAAACCAAATTGAAATTCATTAAATGAAGGAAAAAAAAACTGATAGCTAAATTTAAATCGTTAAAGTCATTTCAGATTCCGCATCGTGTGTATTATCATTTTTTTTTCTTTTTTTTTTTTCATGTTTTCTTTGTTGTTGATGCTTTGTTTTAGACGAGTTATTCCAAGGTCGGCGTTCGGACAGAATCGTTAAACGCATCGGACAAAATGCTTAGTAACATTTCTTCCGGCTTTACATTTGGATTTCAAATATCACAGACGATGACCTTACCTATAAGGAGATAAAATAAGTACTAATTTAGCACTGAGGTCAATGTAATCGACTACACCGTTCCTTCAAAATTGCTCATCCTATACTAAAAATTAGAACGAATTATTAGTACTGGCGGAACCCGTGAATTAATGATAAACTTATTGGGTTATTTCTGAAAACTTTATCCAAGAAACCTCAAAGCGTAACCTGTGTTGTGTCTGTATCACTCATCTGCTAATCATTAGAAAATGAAGGAAATTGGAATACGCCGATTTCTTAATGCACTTAATATATATACACTTCATATACTTTATGTACAATTTCATAGACTTGATACACAACACTCTCCCGCTTTCTCTATCCGTCTTTGCCTTACCCACTTTTTCTCTCCCTTTTTTCTTTCGCTCGTCGCCTTTCCCTTCAACTATTCACGTGAAAGTATTACAGACGGGCTAAGTAACGGAGGAAAAAAAAGTATAGTTTAGAAATTTTTTTAAATTCACTCACCACCATCTCTCTCCCCCTTTCCCCATCTCTCTCCCCCTCACCCTCCCTACCCTAAACCTTCCTCCTCACCCCTTAAACTTATCACGTTGAAGAAGCGTTACGGACGGGCTAAGTAACGAACGAACAAACAAGGCTATTATAAGATTGCTTTCATTATATTTCAGGACAGCCAGTTTGAAAATCGTTAGATCCTTAAGGGAAAAAAATATCTGAAAGTGTTTCTTTCGGCCCTTTACATTCTGGGTAAGGCGACGAGCTGGCAGAATCGTTAGTACGTGGATAAAATGGCTTAGCAGTATATCGCCCATCGCTTTGTTCTCAGTTAAAATTCTACCGAGGACGATTTAGCCTTTCATACATTCAATAAAATAAGTGTGGCACAAGTACTCTGTCGATTACGACGACGAGGGTTCCAGTTGATCCGATCAACAGAAGAGCCTCCTCGTGAAATTAACGTGCAAGTGGCTGAGCACTCCGTAGGCAAGTGCACCTTTAACGTAGTTCTCAGGGATATTCAGCGTGACAAGGAATGTGAATAGGCTGATCCTTTGAAATACAGGCACTGTTCATTTTTTGCCAGCTGAGTGAACTGGAGCAACGTGAAATAAAGTTTCTTGCTCAAAGACACAACGCGCAGCCGGGAATTGAAATCGAAACATTACGATCGTGAGGGATTAACCCGAATCACCAAGCCAATAACTATCAGTTGAGCACTGGGGTTGATGTAGTCGATTTAACTACTCATCCTGGGTATGAATATATAAATCTGCACCCTTCTATCAAGCTGTATGGAACCAGATCTCAAGGTCAAATTCATGGCCCCCATATCGGACCGTGGGTGGTGGAGAGAGTATACTAAGGCCTTCGTCTTGCAGGGGACTGAACCTGAGCAATCCAATCCAATCCAATCCAACGTTTTGAGTACAAAAACCGCCAACGCCAACTTTTCCTTCCACCTTTCCAGGTCGACACAGTAAAGTACCAGTCAAGATGAAGTATAGTCGATGACATCAACTAACCCCTTTCCCTCAAAATTCCTGGCTATTTTCCTAAATTTGAAGCCATGTTTTTCATTATATTTCGTTCCTAGTTCTATTTTAATTGAGGTTTTACATTTCTATTGTTTTTTTTTGTGTGTATTTTCTTTTAATTATTTTTCTTTTTTATTTTTCTTGTTTCACTTCTTCTGTATATTGTGCAGGGGATGTTAGCAACTTGTGTGTTCTTCAAACGAAATTTCCAGCAAATCTTTCGCGAAATTGCGAGATTTCTCATCAGAAAATCGTACGGTGTGAATGTGTTTTGCTGATGTGCAATGGTGTGCACTGATGCAGAAAATGTCAAGAGGAAGTGCACTCGTTAATTGAGAAGAACTTTCTGTGCAGCCTGCGGTAGTACATGTGTGTACATCATGGAGACAGTGTTATCGGGGTGAGAGGTGGGTCGGAAACTAAGGAGCAACGAGCTGATAGAGAGAAGGAAAATGAGACGGAAAGAAATGTGATGGTGAAGTGTGAGGAGAAAAAATTCATATGTATGTATGTATGTATGTGTGAGTATGTAAGTATGTTTGCATAAACACGTATATGCACACACACACACTCATACACGCACATACACAATCATATGCACAAACAAACACAAGCGCGCACAAACACACGCACATAAATGCATACATAGAGAGAGGGCGAAAGAGGAAAATGTACGAGTGCATGAGAAAACATATATAACACGCATTTATGTGTGTGTATGTGTTTGTGTGTGTTTGTGTGTCCGTTGTGCGCGTAAAGAGTGCGTGAGTGAATGTGTGCACCTGTAAAGAGTGAGTGTGCGTGCGCGTGCGTGTGAGTGAGAAATAGAAAGAAACAAACAAACAAAGAAACAAAGAAACAAAGAAAGAGAAAAAGAAAAGAAGGAAGAACGAAAGAGAGTGAGTGAACGTGTGAGTGTGAGAATTAAAGAGAGAGAGAGATGTAAAAGCAAAAGAATACGACTTGAATTTGTTTTGTACGTATGATTTCATGTGGAGAGCTACCTACTTATCCAAGAGAAGTAATTTTTCTTCGCCTATGCAACTGACATAGCTTGCTTATCAGCAAGACACTTACATCTTAAAATCCCGTCGCACGAGACTTTAGATACCACAGCGTGATGTAGTTCGACGTAGATGACCAATTAATAAAAATCTTTAGCGTTTCGGTTAGATTGTTTTTTCGACAATCACTCCATGCTCTAGCTCTTTTTGTTTTGGGTTCAAATCCGACCGAGATTCAATTTTACATTTTTTTTTTTTTCAGAGTCGATAAATATGGTGCCTATACTTGGGGCACATTCTTCTTTCCTTCTTCTTTTGTTACTTCCTATTCTTTCTTTCTTTCTTTTTGTTCTCAGCGATCGGACCTCGAGAAGTATGGCTCCACAAGGTCTAAAATTCCACTAAGACACGCTCTATATTACAAGGGTTCCCCTATTACTCAATTGAGAGTGGGATCCCATGGCATGACATAGTTCATAACTGGTGGGTGTCCAGTTGGATTGAAGCAGGGAGTTGAGCTTTTGTTGCTTGTAAAGTTTACAGACCATAGACTACCTTCCTATCCAAGAGCGCAGAGATTTGCATTTCACTTCTTAAATGCTTCGAAACACGAGAAAGAACAATGTTGATAAACTGCTGTTGATGATGATGAAGTTTCTTACTAATTTGGGCACAAGGCCAGCAATTTTAGTGAGGAGGTTAGTCTACTTGACTGATACATTATTTTTATCGACCCTGAAAGGATGAAGGGCATAGTCGACCTCGGCGGAATTTGAATTCGGAGCGTAAAGAGCCGGAAGAAATACCGCTAAGCATTTTGTCCGATGATTTTGCCAGCTCTCTTACAGATACAACTCATTTTTCCAGCGGAGTGAACTGGAGCAACGGGAAATTAAGTGTTTTATGTGTGTTTATTGAGCGAAAACACCTAAAGCTCCACGAGGCTCCGGCAGGGGATGGTGGCGACCCCTGCTGTACTCTTTCACCACAACTTTCTCTCACTCTTTCTTCCTGTTTCTTGAGTAACACTGCGATGGACTGGCGTCCTGTTCAGCTGGGAGGAGGGAACACATACGCCATAGAAACCGGGAAACTGGGCCCATGAGTCTGGCTAGGCTTTAAAAGGGTGCGTAAATAAATAAATAAATAATAAGACAAAAAAGTATCGACTCTTTAGGAATATGTAAGAATCGACTTGCTCATATAACATCAGTGAAGCGATCCATTTTCGTTGAATAATAG
>NC_068985.1:112015764-112016543 GCF_001194135.2 Octopus bimaculoides
TATATATATTTACACACATACGTGTGTATACATGTGCATCTGCATGCCTATGCCTGTGTCTGCGTGTTTGAGTGTGTGAATGTGTATCAATGGGTGTATGTATATTTTGGGAATGTTTTTATAGTATTTTTAATATAGAAGCATAGAATCTGCGTAAATTTATGCAAATACTTATTTGAAGATATTTTTGAGAATGTGCGTATGTATTTGAGCGTGTGAGAGGGTATATGTATGTGTGTGTATATATATATGTATATATATATATATATACGTATATGTATATATATGTGTACATACATATGTATGTATGTATATATATGTATGCATGTATGTATGACTATATGCTAAACGTAGATGTATGTACATGAGTATGCATGTATTTTGAACTATGTATATTATTATTATAATGGTATTATTTAGATGGTAAGATATACATACATATATATATATATATACATACATACATACATATGTGTGTGCAGGTGAGTGTATGTGTGTGTATAAGTGAATTTTTAAGTGAATTTTCTTTCAAAAATAATTTTAATTTCTCGATATCCATATTAGCATCAAAATATGGTTCCTTTGTTTACCTCATCCATCAATTTGAATGAACATATATGTATGTATGTGTATATATATGTATATATGCGTATATATATATATATGTTTCTCTGTGTGTGTATGTGTATGCGTGCGTATATATCTATGTATATAAGTTTATATATACACACAAAACATACATACACACACATACACGCATACATATATATAAATATAAA